>NC_056739.1:1964660694-1964815694 GCF_019279795.1 Protopterus annectens
AAATCTTTTTCTGTTTAAAAACTTTCATAGCTTGTTGTCTTAGGCTATTTTGTCCCACCCTGCCTCCCTGTTGGTGTCTTGCTCTTATACTTGGTGGCTTTGCAGTTGCCCGCCCCTACTGTGACACACCTCCCAGTCTAGTGTCATTAGCTCATTCTTCTTAATACAGAGAGAACATTTGATAAGGCCTTCTGTTCCTCCTTTTACCTTTTCAAAAGTAAAACAAAACTTTTTTTCTTCTTCGCCTGAACCTTCTTGTGTTCTGACTGTCCTTCTCAAACATATTGGAAATATACAGTATATTTCAGAGCATTTGTTATAACTGTATTTGCTATAACTGATTTAAGTATTTTTTCTGGCTTTTGAATATTTACTGCTTAGCGACTGCATCTTAGCCTGTTTATACAGCTCTGCATTCTATTTAAACTGTTTTTGTGTTGATTAACTGTTTTGCACTCTTAAAAGTTATTTGTTGCTTAATTTTACCTGTAGGCTAACACACTCAAGTGTGCTAGCCACTTAAAAGCATTTATAGCATTTACTGTCTGTTTTTTCCTTGTCTCTGTAAAAAAATCTCTTGTTTTCCCACCTTACTGAACTAGAGTAGTCCAGTTTCAGAGTTGCTGATCCCTGGGCTTTGTTTTTAGTTCCTGTTACTGATCCATTGCCTTATTAGGAAGGAGGGAAGTTTCTTTGCTTACCAGTGGGAGTGGGAAGCACTGAGCAGCCTTTTTGTCCGAATTGGTGAAGTTTCAGCCAGAATCTAGTAGTCTATTGGTCGTTTGGGCCAATTCCTAGCTCCTTTCAGCCCCCTGCTATAAAACACGCTAAACACGTGTTTTCCAGCTTGTACCATCTCTGTACAGATCCTCGTGGTGGCCTGCAGAGTGATCCAAGCAGCAGAGAGCTAAAAGAGTGACTTTCTACCAGATATAAGTATTTTTGTGGCTTTCCCACTGTTATTAAGCTAGCGACTGCATTTCGCCTGTTTTACTGCTACTTTAAGTGATTTCTGCATTTTACACTGTTTATTGCACTTTAAGTTACTAATTGTTGCAAATTGTTTCTGTAGGCTACACACTAAAGTGCGCTAGCCGATTTACAGCATTTATAGCATTTACTGTCTGTTTTTTCCTTATCTCTGTAATAAAACAAAAATCTCTTGTTTTCCCACTTTACTGAACTAGAGTAGTCCAGTTTCAGAGTTGCTGATCCCTGGGCTTTGTTTTAGTTCCTGTTACTGATCCATTGCCTTATTAGGAAGGAGGGAAGTTTCTTTGCTTACCAGTGGGAGTGGGAAGCACTGAGCAGCCTTTTGTCCGATTTGGTGAAGTTTCAGCCAGAAACTAGTAGTCCATTGGTCGCTTTGGGCCAATTCCTAGCTCCCTTCAGCCCCTGCTATAAAACACGCTAAACTGTACTGCTGATCTAACCAGCATATCCTATAACTGAAAAGTTCATCTCTACTTGATTCCCAAGTAGACTATTCTCTATCTGTAAAGCCTAGCACTTACTCCTACAGTACTTGCACCTTGATAAAGCACTCTTATTATAGATAGTACCCCACCAGCCCAAAACCCACTTCCCGGAGTCCTTTGAAAGTTCTTTATCTACTACTTCTAGTATGTCGAGGGATCAGTTGCTAGTGTCCTCTCCAGCTCAACTGGTGAACCTGGGAATATTGAGGCAATGTTACAATTGCCTCATGTACACAGACAATCCTCTCCTTCTCCCACAAAACACAAATACATGCGAGATGCAACTATACGGCCAAACTGGAGGCTGAGCTCTCTCAACATAGGACTGGCAAGACCAGACAGAAGGAGAAGGCAACCACACACAATACATACCCAGTCACACATGGTACCATCACAACTTCAAATCATACACATACTCACACAAAGACATACTCGGAGGCTCTGGTCAAAATTTACCAAAACAGCAGAGGCCACCAAAGCAGACACCCAAACAACTACCACCTCACGACCCAACACATGCAACACATAGACCACACAGTCAGAGTGTCAAACAGTCACAGCCCTTAAGGCCAAACAAAATGCCAGACACACTTGTCATTGGTGATTCCATAGTCAGGCACACTGACGTCCCGCTCACCAGACTGAGTAAGGAGAAGGTCACAGTAAGCTGCCTGTCGGGTGCTAGAATCCGCCACATAACGCAAGCACTCAGGTCTCTCAACAGCAGGTACAAGTACGACTCAGTCATTGTCCACGCTGGTGTCAACGACCTGAGACGTACCACCTTGGACTACATGAAAAGGGACGACGAGGAGCTCTCTGATTATGTAGCCCAGGCAGGTATGACCCTGACCTTGAGCAGTATCCTACCTTCACCTAGAATGATGCCACAATACAGTGATAAGATGATCAGCTTTAATAATTGGCTTAAATTCTGGTGTCATTCAAAGGGGATCCAATGTCTGTCTGCCTGGGATGACATGCTGGACAAGCCACGCTGCTTCGCAAGGGATGGCTTGCACCTGTCACCCTGGGCTTCGGATATTGGCAAAGGCTCTTGCCACCCCCATAGTGCCTTTTTAGGCAAGGCTCAAATTCTAAACCTACCACCCTAGAACACCAAAAAGGAAAAAACTAAGGGTAATGCTGCTCAATGCCAGAAGTCTCAATCTCAAGATGCACACACTCGAGGCCCTTCTCAATATGGAGAACATCGATGTCTGTGCTGTGACAGAAACCTGGTTCAAGGCTCCTGAGAGCACCCCAGCACTAACAGGTTTCACCTCATATCATATGTTCCGGCCCCAAAATCCGGACAACACCAAGAAAGGAGGGGGGGTGTCCATATTCATAAAGGACACCCACACCTCAAGGTTGGTGGCAATGCACGATGCATCGGAGACCATCCAGGTGCAATTAACCATAGGCAAGACTGCTCTGCAATTTGTAGCATGTTACAGGCCACCCTCTCAAACTCAGGAACCTCACATGGCCTTCCTGAAAACATTGGAGGATAAATGTATCTCCAAACACCATCATACTAGGTGACTTCAACTACCCTAATATAGACTGGGAACACTACTCAAGCCCGAACACTCTAACCCAAAGATTCCTGGAGTTCATAAACTCAAATGCCATGGAACAACTAGTCACCATCCCCACAAGAGGTGAAAACATACTTGATCTCATCATCACGAACATGGGATCAAAATGTTCAACACCGAAGTATACCCCTCACTGGTGAGATCAGATCATAAACTAATCTCGCTGGAGGTCCTCATCCCGCCCCACCTGAAACAAAAAGACCACAGTGAAAAACTTCTCAAAAGCCGATTTCACACTTCTAAAACTAGTGTGGTCTCCTTTAAGGCCCCTGAGCCAGTGGTAAACATTACTCAAACCGCTGAATCACTTACAAATGCCTTCTACCAGCACCTACAGGACTGCATGGATCAGGCAATCCCAAACAAAACTAAGACTCTCTGTACCAAAGGCAAGCGTCCAGTCTGGTGGACCCCAGCCATAAACAAGCTCTACAACAAAAGGAGGAAGCTACTACAAGATAGAGCAAAATCCTTGAAAGGTAAGACACCTTTGATCATTATAAGTAAAAACTAAGAGCTCTCATAAAATCATCCAAGGCAAATTTTGAGAGAAAAATCGCCAAGGACTCTAAAGACAATCATAAGGCCTTCTTTAGCTATGTTAGAAACCTAGGAGGAAACTCCCAGATATGCTCAGAATTAGTTCAAAATGATGTGAAAATTACTGAACCTACACACATTGCTAACATACTGGCTGACAGGTTCAGTGCAAACTTCTCCCCTCCCCCCCAAAAGGAGAGATATCTATTCCAGAGGATTGTATCCCCCAAACATCTCCAACGCCCAGGTGAGAACTGCCCTCACTAAGGCAAAAAACACAGCATCCATGGGACCGGATGGTGTCCCCGGCTGTGTGCTTCATGAACTCAACGAGGAATTAAACCCACAGTTAGGACAACTGTTTAATCTTAGCCTCACCTCAGGATACGTACCCAAGGAGTGGCGCACGGCGACTGTGGTCCCACTTCATAAGGGCGGTGCCTCCACAGACCCTGGAAATTACCGCCCCATTAGCTTGACAAGCCTTATCTGCAAAGCCATGGAGAGGATCATAATGGAACTCATAAATAAAGACATAGGGAACTTGCAGACTTTGGATCCAACCCAGTTTGGCTTTGTCAAAGGCAGATCCTGCCTCTTAAACTTGGTTGACTTTTTCGAGACAGTCACCAAGGCCATTGATGAGGGAAAGGCAGTCCATACAGCCTACCTCGACCTGGCAAAGGCCTTGACACAATACCCCACTCAGGTATCATCGAAAAACTCATCAGCTTGAATGTAAACCCATACATCACAAGATGGGTTGCAAACTGGCTAAGCGACAGAACCCACAGGGTCAGAGTTGCTGGAGCCATGTCAGACTCAAAGCCTGTCACAAGTGGTGTCCCACAGGGCTCAGTCCTGGGTCCACTCTTGTTCGGCATCTACTTTTCTGAAGTACAAGCAAACACAGGAGGGTTATGGCTGACAAAGTTTGCAGATGACTGCAAACTGGGCCATAGTCGAAAACACATCTGACACAGATATCCTCCAGAAGGGCCTCACAGAAACGGATAACTGGTGCCAGAGCCATGGCCTGAAGTTAAACGCCAAAAATGCATAGTCATACCCTTCGGGAAAAACAAGGTTACCCCTAGCTACCATATAGGTGACAATCCACTGAGCACAGAAAAAGTCATCAGGGATCTGGGGACCCAAGTTGACAGTAGTCTTCGTTTGACACTCATGTTGCTAAAGTAGTTAGGAAAACCTTCTATATCGCCCACCTGATCATGAAGGGATTCACATCTAGATCAAGGGAGGTCATCGTCCCCTGTACTCATCACTCATTAGACCTATGATTGAGTACAATGCCCGCTCGAATGTATCTGACCAGACACCTGATGCACCTTGAAAGGCCCCATAAGTTCCTCACCAAAAGGATAAAGGGTCTCAAAAATATGTCTTATGCTGCCCGACTGAAAGAACTCCAGCTTTATTCAGTCTCATACCGCTTGCTCAGAGGTGACGTGTGCCTGACATATAAGGCCATGTCAAACCCAGATTTGATGAATATGCTTCACCTCAAAAAATCTAGATCCCTCAGAACCACAAGGGCGGGAGACTTAAACCTTGACATGGTTATAAATAGAACGTGCTGGAGGGACAGATTCATCACCCAGAGACTCCCTATGCTGTGGAACAAAATCCCGGTACATGTGAGGCAGAGCACCTCGCTGGCCTTGTTCAAGAGGAATCTTGACCAATGGATGGGAGATCGCAATATACCCCAGGGATTACTTCAGTGTCACTGCTTGACAGAGGCACAGAAAAATGATAGGCATAGTTTTTATTCAAACTAAAGGGGTGGCGAAAGCCACATAACTATGGGCTAGGCTTATAAATGCCCTTGGGCAGATAGCCTAGTATGAACCTATGAACCTATGAACCTATATTCGTGAATAGTTGTTGAAACACACATATAGGTGTATGCATACACATCAGATAAATATATATACATATATCATAAAACATTGTAAAGATATATTAAATAAATATTGAATAAATATTGAATAAATATTAAATAAGTATTGTTTTAAAATCAAATGTATGTTAAATAAGTAAATGAATAAATAACATAGTGTTAAAATAATAATCAGTGAAATAATTCAGTTGATTTACATATGCTTCTTGGGGTAATTGGCTAATAGTTTGAGGGCTGGTGTTATGGATATATGATCATTGAAGCCCTTACCACTACAGGCATCTAGCCTAAGTTGCCATATAATCTCCCTATATACCAATTTTGTCTCCCAGTCACCCTCTCTATCCAAATGATCAACAACCTCAACCACCCAAAATTTAAAGTCAGCCTTCTCACATGTTAGGGAGTGTCTGTATAAGGCATTATTTTCATTTTTACGATTTATATCTCTCAAATGTTCATATATCCTTTTTCTTAAGTGTCATTCTGTTTTACCAATATAGAACCCCCCACATGATTTACAATAAACCAAATATACCAAACCCTTGGTGTAACAACTATAATATTTGTTTGCTTTCAGTGTAATGTTTAAACTGGGTAATATTATATGTTTTTCTCCAGCTATAAATGGATACTGGCACATCTACCACATCTAAAGGTACCAACTCTCTTAGATACTGGTTCATTTTGGATTGTACACTTTTTTCTTTCTAAAATATTTTTTATATTGTACCCTCTCCTATAACTATAGGTTAATTTGTTTTCAAAAATAGTGGTCCTTGTAGCCAATGTTTTAAACAAATTCCACGTCTCATTAATACATTTATGTAACCACCCTATGTTTTGATAATATGCAAGAGTTAGATAAGGAAACCCATTATTGTCCAATGCTTTCTCAGTTCTTTCCATAATTCTATCATTTGTCTGATTTAATAATGGTACATATTTTTTCCCCATCCTTTAATTACATATTCCTTAATAGGTTGTGTAATTTCCACAGGGTAGTCTCTTTCATGAAACATTTGTTGTATTTTATCAATTTCAACAAAAAACTCTTCCCTGTCTGAAGTCATACGGGCCACTCTGATCATCTGCCCCTTTATTATGTTTCTCTTAAGATGCTCGGGGTGATCACTATTGAAGTGCAAATAGGTGTTTGAAAAGTTTTCTTTCCTATATATAGTAGATCTATAAATGTTAGTATTGTAGTCTTTACATAACAAAATATCCAAATAATGAATTTTCTGTGAATTAATATGATAAGTAAATTTTAGAAAATTTGTACTTCCATTAATGTGGGAAATAAAATTATTTACTACTTCATCTGGACCTTCCCATAAAATAAATATGTCATCCAGGAACCGGTAATAACTTTTAATGTACCCAAAAAATTCAGTTTCAAATACATATAGTTTTTCCCAGTATAACATAACTATATTTGCATACACGGGGGCGCAAGCTGCCCCCATAGCTACCCCTTCAATTTGATGGTAATAGTCTCCCCTAAAGTAAATAAAATTGTTCTTAAGTACCAATTCCATACATTCTAGCACTAGCTTAAACTCATTTGATGTCAATGTATTCATTTCAATAAGCATGTTTTCAAACCAATCCATCCCTGTATTGTGTGGTATAACTGAAAATGAATCTTTAACATCTATTGTAATAAATTTTATGTCCGCACTATATGGGTCCTTGCTAATCTTTTGCAAAAAGTCCCAAGAGTCCACCAAAATATGAGGGTATTTTTTGTGATACATTTTAAGTTTAGTGTCTATATAAATGGCTAGTGGTTGGGTTTTGGAACCTTGTGATGAGACTATAGGTCTCATAGGAGGATTTCGAATATTTTTGTGGATTTTAGGTATACCAAAAATAGCCGGGATGACTGGTTTCTTAACCTTCAAAAAATTCCACAAATCCATATCTATGAGCCCCTGAAGAAAATTGTCCTCTATAATATAGTCTATTTTACAGTATGCAATATTAATTTCATTTTTAGAAACTATATTGTAACACTTGTCATTATTTAATATTTCTAACATTCTTTTTTCATAGTCCCAATTATCCATAAGGACCACACCACCTCCCTTATCTGGTTTCATTACCCGGATATCTCGGTTATTTCCAAGCTCCTTCAATAACATATTTTCTTCATCCGTAAGATTACTACTGTAATTATTTACATTTAGTAGATATTCACTTCTAATCTTTCTAGTAAGCATATTTTCAAAACTAAAAATATATTGGTGGAGTGGAGGGTTATATAGACTATGTCTACTTAATTCTTTTGACTCATAATGCTTGTCCTGGCCAAACATCTGCTTGAAGTTGAGTTTCCTAGTGAAAAGTTTTATATCCAACAGTATACTGTCTATAATGGGTTTTCTAGCAGGTACAAAAGTAAAACCTTTTGTAAATAATTTAAAATGACCTGCATTAATGTTTAGATCAGTATAATTGAATATAAAAAAAATCTCTAAGTGAATGCATAGTCAAAGGCTTGTATATAGAAGTTGTATCTCCAACTTCCCCTATGTTAACTTGTTCTATCTGTATGTCATTCGTTGTTGATAATTGTAGTTGTTGGCCCTCGCAGCCTGAGAATATGATGGCTGTTGTAATCATTTCTTTATTCTTTCGGACCTTTTTGGTCCCTCCCCCCCTAAAGGGGCCCCTTCCTCACTATCAAAATCATCATCACATCCATCAAATTCCTGTTCAAATAAATTTACTTCATGTTCACTGTTGAAATCCATATTACTACCTCTCTGATTATTTACCAACTGGGAACTAGATTTAAAATTTTGCTTCTCAAACTCACTAAAATTACCTTTCACAGCTCTTTTACCAAAATTGTATGCAACACCAAATCTATATTCATTAATATCCCTGTCTAACTTAGATAACTTTCTATTGTAACTTCGTGAAATAACTTGATCAACATCCTGTAAGGATCTGAAATACATATTTTTGTATTGTTGTACAGAAAATAACAAATCATCTTTAATTTCTCTATACAATTTGTCAATATCCTTCTTATCTGTTTCCATTCGTTTTTCGTTATGTCTAATTAATACCTTAAGCATAGCCAGTCCACATTCATTAAAAATCTCACAGATATCTTTAAAAAATCAGCGTCAGTGACACCATTGATATTGTTCGGAAATTTATTAATTCTTAAGCCTTTGGGTACAATTTTGTCCTCCAGGCATTTATGGAAATACCAGTTCTCCAAAGATAAAGTTTTGTACCTGGTTAGAAGATTTTTTAACACTTTACACTTGTCCTTGTATCCTAAACTGTTGTTTTTACTCTCCGCCCGACATCTTTTGTTAGAAAACGATAAATTCAACCACGTATTGAAGTCCAAATTGTGGTATGAGTGAAAATTATCCTTAGAGTTGTCCCGACCTGGTAATTCTGAATCTCTGGGACTGGAAACCCCTGCAGCTGCTGCCCGTCAACTCGATTGTGTCTCAGTCTCTTCCACCTCCATTCTCCTACTCGTAGGGCGTGTTTCAGTTTCAGCTCCCCTGGTTGTTTCCGTTTCCCTTCTCAGCGACGGACTACTCTGTGCACACGGTATACTTTCCCCAGAGCAAGGTATTGGGGAAGTATCCATTTGTGAATGGTTTTGAATTAATTTGATTATTTCTGCCAACAAATTACTACTATCCATTGTAGTAATAAAAATGAAAAAACTCTTGTTGGAAGAAATAAATTGAAAAACCAACTGACTGGTAGATGATACAAAATCCACAGAAAAAACAGAGACTCCTCGAACCCAAGTTACTGACAAAAATTAACCAGTAACCATACACTAGTAGGAAACAATTGTAGACACTCAGTAATCTGGGTCAATAAAGGCTGTCTTCCATATAAATTCCACCACTACCAGAAAGCTTCCAATTCAGCTATTTCCTTTTATTGTACACGACAACACAGATTTAGCGCTTTCATCTCCAAACCTGGTGACCTCATCAGAATCAATTAAAACAACACATTTCCTGTTCTTATATACACATCAAAACAATTAATTCGAAAAGTGATATAAAACAATAAAACAATAAACAGTAAAGTGGCTGGCAATTAAACAATCAATAGGTATCTGTAGACAGGGTAAAACTGAAATAACATTTCATATTCGTGAATAGTTGTTGAAACACATATATAGATGTATGCTTACACATCAGATAAATATATATACATATATCATAAAACATTGTAAAGATATATTAAATAAATATTGAATAAATATTGAATAAATATTAAATAAGTATTGTTTTAAAATCAAATGTATGTTAAATAAGTAAATGAATAAATAACATAGTTCCCCACTATCAAAATCATCATCACATCCATCAAATTCCTGTTCAAATAAATTTACTTCATGTTCACTGTTGAAATCCATATTACTACCTCTTTGATTATTTACCAACTGGGAACTAAATTTAAAATTTTGTTTCTCAAACTCACTAAAATTACCTTTCACAGCTCTTTTACCAAAATTGTATGCAACACCAAATCTATATTCATTAATATCTCTGTCTAACTTAGATAACTTTCTATTGTAACTTCGTGAAATAACTTGATCAACATCCTGTAAGGATCTGAAATACATATTTTTGTATTGTTGTACAGAATATAACAAATCATCATTAATTTCTCTATACAATTTGTCAATATCCTTCTTATCTGTTTCCATTCGTTTTTCGTTATGTCTAATTAATACCTTAAGCATAGCCAGTCCACATTCATTAAAAATCTCACAGATATCTTTAAAAAAATCAACGTCAGTGACACCATTGATATTGTTCGGAAATTTATTAATTCTTAAGCCTTTGGGTACAATTTTGTCCTCCAGGCATTTATGGAAATACCAGTTCTCCAAAGATGGTACCTTTAGATGTGGTAGATGTGCCCAGTGACCATTTATAGCTGGAGAAAAACATATAATATTACCCAGTTTAAACATTACACTGAAAGCAAACAAATATTATAGTTGTTACACCAAGGGTTTGGTATATTTGGTTTATTGTAAATCATGTGGGGGGTTCTATATTGGTAAAACAGAACGACACTTAAGAAAAAGGATATATGAACATTTGAGAGATATAAATCGTAAAAATGAAAATAATGCCTTATACAGACACTCCCTAACATGTGAGAAGGCTGACTTTAAATTTTGGGTGGTTGAGGTTGTTGATCATTTGGATAGAGGGGGTGACTGGGAGACAAAATTGTTATATAGGGAGATGATATGGCAACTTAGGCTAGATGCCTGTAGTGGTAAGGGCTTCAATGATCATATATCCATAACACCAGCCCTCAAACTATTAGCCAATGACCCCAAGAAGCATATGTAAATCAACTGAATTATTTCACTGATTATTATTTTAACACTATGTTATTTATTCATTTACTTATTTAACATAAATTTGATTTTAAAACAATACTTATTTAATATTTATTCAGTATTTATTCAATATTTATTTAATATATCTTTACAATGTTTTATGATATATGTATATATATTTATCTGATGTGTATGCATACACCTATATGTGTGTTTCAACAACTATTCACGAATATGAAATGTTATTTCAGTTTTACCTGTCTACAGATACCTATTGATTGTTTAATTGCCAGCCACTTTACTGTTTATTGTTTTATTGTTTTATATCACTTTTTGAATTAATTGTTTTGATGTGTATATAAGAACAGGAAATGTATTGTTTTAATTGATTCTGATGAGGTCTCCAGGCTTGGAGATGAAAGCACTAAATCTGTGTTGTCGTGTACAATAAATGGAAATAGCTGAATTGGAAGCTTTCTGGTAGTGGTGGAATTTATATGGAAGACAGCCTTTATTGACCCAGATTACTGAGTGTCTACAATTGTTGCCTACTAGTGTATGGTTACTAGTAATGGTAAACATATTCCAGGATTAGTTATAACAGCATGCATGAGTATTCCCATTAACCCAAAACAACAGATTTGGAACATTTGCATAGCAACCAGAACACATGCACATATGGAACCACAGTGGGCTTTACACCAGCATGTAGGTTACATTGATAGCAACAGGCCACCAATGATAGTATTTGAACAGGGAACATTAGTTGGAATACATTTCAATATTTGTAGAACAATAAGACACATGTCCCAACAGTAGGTTTGGTGGAAAACATACCCATTCATTTATGTGTTTAGACTTTTGGTGAAGATAAGGTGGGGGAGAGAGAGAGATGTCAGTTAACAAATGTAGATTCTTGCAATGGTCACAGCTTTAATGATCATTGCTCTAATCAATATTCTACAGATATTATTAGAACAACCTATAGCCTTGGGTTGGGTGGTGGTATGTTTGTACACAGTGTATAATTACAGCCGTCTTATAGCTACTTTATACCTTCTCTTTCCTGGAAAACCTGTGGAGGGAATGCTTGTTAATACTAACTGACTGTGTCTACCCATATTCACATAGTCAGGGTTAGATATGTGCACTCATAGTGTGTGTGTGTGCGCGCGTGTGTGTGTGTGTGTGTGTGTGTGTGTGTGTGTGTGTGTGTGTGTGTGTGTGTGTGTGTGTGTGTGTGTGTGTGTGTGTGTGTGTGTGTGTGTGTGTGTGTGTGTGTGTGTGTTTGTGTGTGTATGCTACTGTCATACTTTGCCTTGATTTCTATCGGTCACCCTGGTTATTAGTAGCAGGGACCAGTAGCTGTCACAGCATGACACTTTTGAACATTTCTTGAGGGAGACCACTTGGTGTATGTACTTATCTTGCTGTCATTTGCAGCCTTGGGGTTTGACTGTGGGTGTTGGACACAGTATAATTACAGCCTTCTTATAGCTACTTTATACCTTCTCTTACCTGGAAGACCTTTGGAGGGAATTTATGTTGACACTACCTGACTGTTTCTACGCATATTCGCAAAATTCTCGTTGCAATTATGCATACAGCTTACTATCACTCCCGGGATTCGAACCATGGTTGTTTCTGCTAAAAATCCAACAAGTTTGTGTTTCATCAGAAGGCACTATTGAGACACTGCTGTCTCTTTTTTGAATGATTTCTGTCTTATTCTCTCTTTGTTATACACTCTGACCTTGTAATTACAACATTCTTATACAAATATTGCTATACATACCTTTCGACATAGCACAGTGTGGAAAACAGTGGTTAATACAACATTTCATATCAGTTAATCTCGTTTCTTACAGAGTACTAACTTTGTCAGATGAAATTTGATTGTTTAATGCTTTTAGAGCTATAGTTGCTATGCATAGCTTGCACACATTTCAATTCATACCATACCAGAGTAAACACAACCAGTCCATGGTTTTGAATTTTATTAACAGGCAGTTACAGTTTTACTTATATATAACCTATATGAGACCATTACTGTAATATTGTCTGGTTTATTCAGTACAAACCATACCCCTTTTTAATACTGCCAGGTGACATTTTACTCCTTTATATTTATTTGGTATGAATACTACAAGCTAGATTGTTACTCACCAGCCTCATGATGCAGCCTTTGCAACCTGCTGGCATGGGCTTCCTGGTTTACAGCCCACTCAGCTGGAACTGTAAAAAAGATAGAGAAACATTTATGTATACCTGTCCATCACATACACAGCCTGGACTTTGGTAAACAGTTATTGATATGAATACTTACACATGCCAGGGACATCACCCCTCTGCCATGCTTCTTGGACCCACTGGTCCAAGAGCTCCCTCTTCCTCTGCTTGAGGTTGGAATAGTGGTGCTAGACCTGCTCACCAGTCAGAGGGGCTGCCAGTGGCACTGGTGAGATCATGGGTGAGACATTCCTAGGCCTCCACTTTATATTGGGAGCCCTGGTACTGGTCCTGCAGCAGTCTTACATCATAGTTTTTAACAAGGAGTCCTACCATGACCTTGGACACCTGTATACACCAGTGCTGCATCCGAAAGTCCATGCCCTCTCCAACACCTGCCATACTGCCTACAGTGGGGTGCTATAACCATTTATGAGCTGTATTCCTGCCTGTGAGGTTTAAATACTGCTGATTTCCCACCCTTTGCCGTGATTGGATGGTTTTAAATATGCTGAGCTTAGCTAAGCTATGGGCAAACCTGCTTAGCTAAGGTTGGCAGTACTTAAAGGGGCAGGTTCAGCACTGCTTACCAATCGGCAAATCCACCTAGCTGGGCTACTCATTGCTTAGCATTTATATTTAAGCAATGCTTACACCCGGTAAGCATAACTGTGCAATGCTTAACATTGCTTATGTTTTATTTTATAGACTACCTGCTGTATGGGATTGATTCATCATTCCTGACATATTATAATTTTTTTTACCTTTCTTGATATCCCCCTATGTGCTTTCATTACATTTATTCTTGTGTGACTATACTGTATGGTACACTTGTGTTTATATGGGAGTTTCACAACTTTATTACACTGACACCTCATATCTGGACCTACTACACTACTCTCTTTAACAAATATATGTTATTTAGTATCTAAGTATGAAAAAATAAATTATGTACTGCTTTCACATGTAAAATACTAATTGGCTTCAATGGGGATTTACCCAGGAACAACTACTTCCAAAGTGAATGCTCTAACCACTTCACTATTTCCACATTGCTATGTTTTGAAGTATATTCCTATTTAGTTCCTTATAATGTGTAAGCTAGGCTGAGCAGAGCTGTGTGAAGCGCACACCTGCTCAGGTACGCTTAAACTTTATTTCCGACTGAAAAAAATTAAACTGTTGTGTTTTATTTTTGTAGTGTAGGGGTATGTACCTTGCTTTCTGCAGCATTATCTGTGGGCAGCTGTGCTTTTCAAATGGTGATGACATGACAGGCTTTGCATTTGAGAGGTATGCTCCATGGACACTAACAGCGTCCGCCATACCTCTCAATTGTACAGATCTTCACAGAATGTCCAGATTTTTGCCTTATATTTTTGGTCCATTTGTCATACAATTGTGGCTGTCTGGCAGAGTAGTGGGAAAGCATTACAGACTGCAGTTAGTAAATATTGTCAGACATTTGAGTTTTACACTTCATACCCTTTGGGTAATTCATGCTAATGCAAAGCCTGTCATTCTATCAACTTTATAAGTTTGTGAGAGCAATATCTCACATTTGTCCCTATTGTTTTTATGGCTTTGTCCAGATTTCTTGTGAAGTTGAATGTTACTGGTGTCTGTGGACACTCTTGCTACATTTACTTGCCATACAGCAATTATGGAGTGCAGGGGGAGTGTGTATTGTGAGAGCACTGCTCTCAGATATACCCCCTGCGGTCGTTCACAGAACTGTGTCCGTATTACAGCATGGCAGCACGCCTTCATGAATATGCATGGCGCCCTGCCATGCTGCATGGGAATGGTCCCTTCCATGCAAGAATAAGCTATGCTTGCACAGAAGTTTGTTGAATCCTGGGTTTATTTTAGGTCATCAAACCTCAGTGATAAATTCACACATTATCACATCAACAATGAAAAATTTTGGAAATATTATATATAGAGATCCAGAACATAAAGCATAATTGCTTTTGACATTCCCTGTAGCATTTTCAGAAAACAATATTAGCGCATTTAATGCAAACATAATGCACACTTTCAAAGACAAGAAACTAATATATTGGTATCAATTTATGACTAAAGAAAAGTTAAATACTTCACAATATATTATAAATAAATTTAACTTACAGAATGAGATGTGTCTTGAAGTGCAAAACTGTAGGTTTTATATTGAGGAAAAAATAAACTTGATGCATGCTTCATTTAAAAAAGAAATACCTAAATTTGTAGAATTTTTAATATTACTGATGCATAAAGATATTACAGAAAAAGGACTACTATCCAAACTATACAAGATCAATACAATTAAGGCAAATGAATGTAAAGATGACTACTGGAACTATTTTAGAAATATTGATACCTATTACCATAGCAGCATTGAGAAAAATGTGATGCCTTCTTCTACAGTGCAAACCACAACGTCTTTGAAATGGAAGTTTTTTTCTTTGAAATTTCTTCATAAAACATTTATTACTCCACACAAGGATGAACTTATATTTAATAAGAGAACAAAATGTTGGATGTGTAGATTAGAAATTAAAGCAGACTGGCTGCACATGACTTATGACTGTGATATAATTAATACATTTTGGAAAGATGTTAACTTATTCTTGCAGGCATTATTCACTGATAACTTTACATTAAATAAATCTTTAATACTCTTCAACACACCATTTCTGACATGTATCAAGAAAAATGAATACCCTCTTCTTTGGAGCCTTTTAACTTTTGCGAGAAAAGTGATTACAAAAAACTGGAAAAACATCTCCACTCCCTCAGTGAAGTTATTTATGAATATTGCAACCAAAGCTTGTCAACTAGAGATATTAGCGATCAAAGGAAGAACCACCAGTTCAACGTCAGCACTCAAAGTATGGCTAAACTCAAGATACTGTTAAACAAACAAACAAGTGATTATTAGAGAAACATAAACTGATATAATTAACAAGAAGATTATTAATAGCATTTTTCTTATATGTGTAGACACCTTGACAATAGTTGTCTATTATTTATATTGTTCAATGTAATATTTCTTTGTATTTAATAATGTAAAATTCATACTTATGGTTATTAACTTTTGGTCATCAACTTATATTTATTAATAAAATTTTTTTGAAAAAAAAGGTACTTCCAAAAAACTGAAACTTGTTTTGCATGAACTGAGCTGAAACATTCTTACTTTACATGGCATTCATTTTTAACTATTGTAAAATGATTTCTGGTAAGAAAATAGTGGCAAGTTTGCATTCTCTTTCTCACAAAAATAAATGTGTCCTCCACATGACTATTAATAATATGATGTAAAACTTATTCTCATTGATATGCATGAAGAAATGCTTTCTTTGTGACCTTATCCTCAGCAAATTATATTGATCTTTTATTCATTTGTATAGTGACCTACTATGGTACTTTTCTAAATCTATTGTACTTGCACATACATGCAATGCTCAAAAAGTGAATGTAAGAAGGTCAAGCCCAGAAACACAAAAACCCAGAAGCTTGAATGGCAATGATCTGCACTGTACAGGATCATGGTACAGTGGGGATTGGGATTTGTCCTTTTTCCCACTGTAGTGTGATCTTAGAGGAGGTTTATATAGTTAGCAGGAGTTGTGGGGATGCAGGGGGATTGCCCTCCTGCAAAACAGCAGCTGCTGTGTTTGCCCTGTTCTTTTTGAGCAAATGGGGTTTGTTCTTCCTAGTTCAATCTTGTGTGGTTTGCTCTTTTGAGCATTCAATCTTCGAATCTTATCTGTTTTAGAAAGATTGCTACATATTTGATTTCTTGGCATATGTTCTGCTGCATTCTAATTGTTTTATCATTTCTGAGTCTTTAGTCATCTCTGTAAAAAGGATGTCAGGTGTGCCCTATGAGACTGCATAGTCAGCAAAACTACAAAACTGCAAAAAAAAAAAAAAAAAAAAATGAAAAGGAGGTGGTATTGTGATTAGGTACTATTTCAAGCACATGGATGTAATTATGCTTCATTCTTTAAGGTCATACTTATTTCTAGCACTTTCCCAAACATAACGGCAGAAATAACTAAACTTACCTGGGTGAGCATTTTTGTCATAAATTACTCAGACTTTTTCAGACTCAAAAAGCCAACAATAAAATTATGCAAAATCTCTGCAAAAAAGTGGAAGTGACATTACTAAATAATGGCCAATTGCTGAAAGTTCCCATCAATAAATAAAAAACAAAACAAAACAAAACAAACAAACAAAAAAAAAAACAACTGCCCCCCCTCCTGTTTTAAAAGTAAGAGTGGTATTCATTAATTCTGCCCTTCATAAATTTGTAGTGGTAATACCCCAAGAATGGTGCTACAGCCTTATGTAAATAAGGTTATTCAGGCTGACTACAGAACTACAGAGACATTTTGGTAAACATACCTCTCTAAGGTAAAATTGTAACATGCTTAAGGCATAAGCATTATGGTAAATGCTATTACGAGAATAAGCGGTATTACATATTTGTATTACTGCAATTCATAGAGATACATGTAAAAGGGCCTCATTTGTATACAAAACACATAAAAAGGACTCTGAACCAACATCAGTGTGCACTAATTTACCTGTGGAATTATGTGAGTTAAGAAAGAAATTATTTAGCTGACTGGAAGGGGAGAATGAGCATTTACTGTCATACTTTTTAAAAAGATGTATGATTATTGATTTCACTTCAGTAAATGTTTTTTTTTGGGGGCAGAACCAAGCTGGCCAACGAAAAACAATAAGCTTTTAGAGCTCTACAGAACTACTTTCAAAAACAAGAAAATAGTTTTTTGTAACCAAATTTATCAGTACTTAATAATAGCCTAATCTTCAAGTTTTCCAATTTGGTGGATCTACTCAAAAAATGTCCTGTCAAATTCATCTAGAGACTACTTCATCAAATGAAAACGAACAGCTCTAGGCAATCCCACACTCACACACCCTTGAGGAAAGATTTGTAGTTGGTGACTTCCACTCTGCAAGATTTGTCATTGAAAATGGATGGCTTTCAAGAAAACCTGGAAAATCTCAGGGAAAACTGCCTTAAACAAACTGAGGTATTTAAAGAACTACTCCAGCAACACCAAGCTAAAATATTTGACATTGAAACTTCCTTGAATGATATTGATGGAAGACTTAAAAAAGAGGAATCTCAAACTGACTTTCTCGTTAAATAGAATACATGGCTCCTTAACAAAATATTTTACCTAGAAATCAGAGAAAGAAGATGCAATATTAGAAGTTTTGGTCTTCCTGAAAAATCTGAAGGCGGGGATATTATTTCTTTCTTAAATTCCTGGATACCTGAAATTCTGGACTTATGGTAGGTTTCACCTATGGTATAGAAAAGGTTCACAGACCTCTAGGGAAATCGGCACCAGAATCAACATTGTCTCCATCAAGATCTATAATAATAAAATACATATCTTACATTGATAAAGAACTAGTACTTAAAACAGCCTGGAGAAAAAAAAACTTTGAAATTTAAACAAAATATAATCAGGCTTGACAATGATTACTCCACCAAAGTAATGTTTATGAGGAAGAAAAGCTGGCCTCTTGTCAAGTTCCTTAAACAAAATAACATCAAAACTCAAATCATTTACCCATCTAGAATCAAAATTCACCTGTCTAATGAAATAAGAACTTTTAACAACCTAGAGGAAGCATCTTCCTTCATCAAAAACAATAATATAATATCCAACCCAGAAGACATTGTCTGGTCATCTTCTTCCCTGAAAAGATCTTTGGAAAATAAATCTTGGACTGATTTAAAAAAGAAAAAAAAACAAAAGACATAATCTACTACTGGGAATAATATCAAATCTCTCAAAACATCAACTTCCAAATGATTTCTGCTTATCTAATTTATCAAAGATTTAATTTCATCTGATTTTTAACACATAATGTATTTTTTATTAAAATTCTGCCAAACACAAATATCTTTGATTTGTTTAATATCTTATGTGAACAATTTGAAAAGTTACTCAGGCCATCAAATAACAGTTGCATGCTTAACACAGCAGTACTTCTCAAACTTAATCTCTTTATTTCCTTGCCATTTCTTATAATGTGTAATGTAGTTCACTTTGATCTAATTAACAATGACGAATTTGTTTCAAATAACAGTCACATGCTTAACACAGCAGTACTTCCCACAGGTAATCTCTTTATTTTCTTGTCACTTCCTGTAATGTGTAACATAGTTTACTTTCATCTATTTAGCAAAAATGGATTTGTTGCAGCCTTGTACTACCATTCACATGTGAACTATTCCCTGTGTTGTGGTTTTATATTTAAATGTAATTTGCTGATGAATAGTTCATGGAAATCCTTTGCTTTACTTTACTTGATAATCATTTTTATTGTGTTGAACTTCTGCAATGTTTGGAGAGAATGAGTTTCTTTTCGGGCTTTGTGCAGCTGTATGGAGAGTTGCTCTATTTCTGGAACAGGGAAATTGCAATTATGTACGTTTGCAATATTTTATTATTTACATTGTACTGTTGGCTTCTTTTCTATCACTCAGTTGGCTGCTTTTCTTTTAAGAAAAAAAGTCTGTTTTAGTTCTAGTCAATTAGTACCAAAGAACATTTTAAAGTGAAGCTTTTACATTTACCTCGTGATGCTTCACGTGATGTTTTTCTTTACTCGCAACTGCGAAGCATGTTATTTCCCCTTACCCTGCGTTGTTCACTAGGGAAACTGTGGGACATTCTGCAGTGGTGCTTTTCCTGCATTGTGTGGTCTATGATGACTTTCTTTCCCCTACAAGGCAATGCAAATGAATTGGAGGGTTGAATGGTTAATTATATTTTGTACTGTGGCAAGGGTATACATTTATTTGTGAAATGTCTAGACTTCAGAGAGATCATGGTTCGCATCATCCATAGGTGGTGATTATATTCTCATTAGTCAGCTATCTAATCTTTGAACCTATACAAGTATTTGTAGGTTAAGTGTATCTTAATATGTAACTTGATAAGTGATGTATTTTAGTGCCTGATGTAACACTGCTAAAGATGTGGGAACTGATGGAGGATGGAAACAGCCTTCAGCATTTATAATAATTTCTCTTATGTTTTGAGAACCATTGTTTCTGTATTTCATAAGGTTTCTTTAACATGACTTCCTGATACACTGCTATGAACCATGATTGAGGCTCGTTAACATATTTTTAACTTTTAAGTCTAGTCTTTTGGTATCTTGCAGTGATCATAAATTTGATGATGGTCTTGATATAAAGTGACCAGAAGCTTCCTGGCACAAGGCTTTTTCTGTTATTCAAGATTGGGAATATTCTTTGTGTAATTGACTACTATCTTAGGGCAAAGCTGTGACACTTACCAAATGATGCATAAAGTTATGTATTGTAGATTATGTGTCCCATTTGCCATCACATAAATGATAGCTGTATTCTTTCAGATGTATAAAGAAGAGTCTAAATGCTTTTATCTTCATGGATGGAAGTAGTAGTACTCTTTGTACCTGCCAAGGCTATCAGGGCTTGCCTTGTCATATGTGTTGTTGTAGATACATATCTTAATTACCATGTCATCAGCCGGTTCTACCTGACATAGTCGAAACCACACAACACCGACAACCACATCACCGACACCACATATTCGACAGTCCATAAACACGAAACCACACATAACCGACAACGAAATAACCGACGGTACACAAACACGAAACCCCATACACTGCACACACCACAATAACAATTAAAAACAAAACACATCCCCATTCCACAAACCACACACACAACACAAGCACACCAAAATCCTTACAAGCCCACACTAAACCTTACCTAACCCTAAGGTCCGCCACTATCGCACTACTTACCTACCGGCTCCCTAACCCTAACTCACTTAACCCGCTATCGCCCCCCTAACCCTAACTCACTTAACCCACCCCTATAAACTCACTTAACCCACCCCTATCGCTCCTAACCCTAACTCACTTAACCCACCCCTATCCCCACAGACCGTCAATCTCACACTTACCTGCCTGCACCCTAACGTCCGTCACTACCGCATACTCACACAGCCTTTCCCCATGTCGGCATCCTCGGCGTTGGTGTTGTCATCCGTCGTGTCGGTCTTCTGCATTGTCGATGTTCTGCCACTCGCGATTCGCGTCGGTCTTCTTCAGCTTCGATCTTCTGGGCTCGGTTCCGATGTCGGTCTTCTGCTAAGTCAGGTAGAACCCATCAGCCTTTACTTGCAAAGTCTGAACTGTCACAAAAGGGTAAGATGAGGTGAAGAGAGGGAGAAGGGCAAATAAAAAAAAAAGATGAAGCCACAAAAAGTACCATTAATTAGAAGAGTAGTTAACTGTTAACTGTTAACATTACATGAGTTATGGAATGATACTCTTGCTTATAGAAGTAGTGGGTAGTGCAGTGGTGTAGCAGATAACATTGCTGCCTCACAGCAAGAGGTTTTCTGGTTATATTCTCAGCTGGGGTGCACTCTGTGTGGAGTCTGCATGTCCTCACTGCATTTATATGGGTTTCCTCCCATATTCCAAAGACATGCATCTGGAGCATTTTTCCCTGGGCCTCTGCTGAAAATAATCTCTGTTCTAGTTTGACTTTCCTGTTCAACAAATGTTAAATAAATAAAATAAAATAAATAAATACTGGAGGGGTTTGAATTTTCCTTTACTGTAAGCATAAATAGTTCATAATAATATGTTTTTTTTGAGATCTTTAACTAGTTTATTTATTTAAATCATTTTAGAATGTTTTAAACTTTAAACACTGAATTTAATATTTAACTAATACATTTAAAGATGCAACAATTCATTATATTTCTGTGACAGTTCAGAGTGAAAACGGGAAAGTTGTATTGTTTCATTATATTACAAAGCCATGTCCAACTCAGAATTGATGGACATGCTCCACCTAAAGAAATCCAAGTCACTGTGAGCCACGCACTCCAGTGAGCTAAACCTCACCACAACAATAAATAGAACATGCTGGAGGGATAGATTCCTGTCACAGAGACTCCCCATGCTTTGGAACAAAATTCCTAACTACATTAGGCAGAGCCCCTCACTAACACTCTTAAAGAGAAGCCTTGACGAGTGGATGGGTAACAGAAAGTACACCCCTGGGATCACTTCAATGGCTCTGCTTGACAGAGGCTCAGTTAATTAATTAATGGGGCGGCGAAAGCCAACACACTCTGGCTAGGCTTATAAATGCCCTTGGGCAGATAGCCTAGTACCTACCTATGAACCTATATTATGGGGTAGAGTTGCAATGCTTATTTCATGAATACAATAAGATCTCTTAAAGTGGTAGCCTTTAGTAATTCAATTCTGCCTTCTCAACAATGTGATTGTTAGTGGGAATTTATGCAGATCTGATTTCTTTCCTTTATCTTTGGTTTCCTGAGTTTACTTTAAGACTTATATAACAATAATTTAATATGTCAGATTTCTCATTCACATTGTTTTATTTAATACTGACATATTTTTTAGTATTATTAATGCATAATGCAATTAGATAGTCACCTTTCAGGTAACTAGAGATATATAAAGCTGAAATGTTATAACTGTGTGAAGGCAATGTAAATTCTATTCTTATACACATTAAGATTTTCTATGAATGCTAGTTATAATTCTATTGTTATTCATGTTAAGATTTTCTAGGAATGCTAGTTATACCTAACAAATCTATTTGTAACTACAAGGAGTAGTTAAAATACTTAAACACCAATATTAGCATCTACTTTTGAAATACATTTTAGTTGATTTTTAAGGTTTCATCTTTATTTACTAAAGAGGTTATGGTTTCATACATTAACATTGTCATAACAATCTTAATATATTTGTCAATCTCTTTCCTGGTTTGATTGAACATGTCATTCAATAATTACCCTATTTACTTAATATATCCCTGGATTCATTAAACTCCATGCAGGAATAATGTTATTCCTGCATGGAGCGGATCATGCCCGTGTAAAACAGCAGTGCACCTTGCATATTCATGAAGGTGCACTGCTGTATTCTCTAAATACACATGATCCATGTATGAGTACAGGGGGTGTGTCTGAGCATTGCTTGCACAGTAAACACACCCCCTGAACTCAGGAAGTATCGTCCATCACTTTGAAAAGAAAAACAGTGTCCGCAGACACTGTCAGCATACCCCCAACTGAACAGATATCTGCAGAATGTCCAGATTTCTGTCCTGGCAAAGAGCTGAGGTTTGAAGTCATTAAATAATGACAAACATATGAATGTGAGACCCCACATCCTCCAAATAAGTCATGCTAATGCAAAACCTATTAGTCATCCTTCCCAAGGATGCAAGAGCAATTTTTAAAATCTGTCCTCTTTGCCCTCCCATCATGTTAGGCTTCATCCACATTGTATGCTGTCAGAAGTGGAGAGGTATGACTGTTAGCTATGTGCACATCCCTAAACTAATAAAAATAAAACAAATATTTTTTTTCCCTTTCCCCACTAAAGTTTAAGCGTAGCTGAGTGGGTGTATGCACCACACAGCTGTGTATAGCATAGCTTAAACATCTGAAGGAGCTAAATAAAAATATACAGCCAAAGTAGTCAAAGTGGAATAGCATAGTTGTTAGAGCTTTGGCTTAGTATGTGTCATCTACGGTTCGAGCCCCAATGCAGTCTGTTCATTTTTATATGTGAAAACAGTACTAAAAATATTTTTTTTCTTAAATAGGTAGTGAATAATATGTATTTGTTAACCAGGGTAGTGTAGCAGGTCCAAATGTGAGGTGTCAGTGTAGTACAGATGTGAAACATCCATATAAACACAAGTGTCTCATACAGTATAGCCACAAAAGAATATAATGTAATGAAAGCACATAGGAGGATGTTATGGAAGGGAAACATAGATATCATAAGATGTCATTAAGAAGGAATCAACCCCACAGTCCTCATAGTCCATAAAAGGAAAGCTGAACAATGCTAAAGTGTGCTCAGCTATGCTTAACCGGAGTAAGCATTGCTTAAATTTGCATGCTTAGCAATAATTAGCATAACTAAGTGGATTTGTGCACTGGTAAGCAGTGCTTAGCATCTACCCCTTTAAGCAATGCTTATCTGTGCTAAGTGGGTTTGCCCATTGCTTAGCTTAGCTCAGCATATTCAAAATCTGCCAGTCAGGGCTAAGGGGGAATCCAGCCCTATTTAAACCCCGCAGGTGGGAATATAACCATAACCAGTTGTAGCTTATCCCTGCAGGCACTATGGCTGGTGTTGATGAAGGTGTGCACTTTTGGGTGCAGCATTGGGTCATTCAGGTTTCCAGGGTCATGGTTGGACTCCTTGTAAAACACCATAAAGGGAGACTGCTGCAGGACAAGTACCAGGGCTCTAATACAAAGCAGTGGCCTGGGACCATCTTGCATGTGACTTCACCAGTGCTATTGGTATCCCTCAGTCTGGTGAGCAGGTCAGGCACCATTATGCTGACCTGAAGTGTAGGAAGAGGGACCTCTTGTACCCGTGGATCCAAGGTGCTCAGGCACCGAATGGCTCAACAGTTTGTAAGTATCAGTATCAATTATTCTGTTACAAAGTCCAGCCTAAGTATGAGATGGATAGGTATGCATAAATGTTTCTCTAGCTTCTGTACAGCTGCAGATGAGAGGGCTGTGAACATGGATGCCCATGCCATCAGGCTGCTAAGGCTGCATCACGAGGCTGGTGAGTACAAATCTAGCTTGCAGTAGCCAGGGAAAATAAATAGAAAGGCTGCCAGTAGTTAGAAATGTGTATTGTTTGTACTGAATAAATGAGACATTAGCAGAGTAATACTGATGTACAGGCTATATATCAATAAAAGTGCCAGCACCTGTCAATAAAAATCAAAACCCCAGACTGTTGTGTTAACTTTGCTATGTGGTAGTATGAATCTGAATGTGTACTGGTTCTGCACAGAAACTATGGCTCTGAAAGGATTAATTAATTGAGGCTCATCTGACAAGGATTGTAGAGTTGTAAAACAGATTAATTATAAGACATATTCCATGCACCAAGATCTGATCCTTGAATAGTAATTTTGTGTTAACCATTGTTTTCCATACTGTAGTATGTGAAGGTATGAATACACACTTTAAGAACTATCTGCCATGCATGAATGTTGGAATTACTAAGCAGATTGTCCAAACAAGAGAGTATTATACAGAAAACAGCCAGAAAAAAACAGCAGTTCCCCAGTAGCTCATTGTGATGAAACACAAGTTTGTAGTACCTTTTTGCACAAACAGGCATGCTTCGAATCCCAGGACTGGCATTAAGCTGTATGCATAATCCCACCCAAGAATATGTGAATATGTGTAGAAACAGTCAGGTATTGTTAACAGAAATTTCTTCCACAGGTCCTCCAGGTAAGAAAAGGTATAAATGAGCTGTAAGAAGGCTGCAATTATACACTGTGTACAACACCCACTGTCCAACCCCAAGGCTGCAAATGACAGCAAGATAAGTACATACACCAAGTAGTCCCCTCCAAGAAATGTCCCTCAAGTGTCATGCTGTCACAGCTAGTGGTCACTGCTGCCAACACTCAGGGTGACCGATAGAAGTCAAGGTGAAGTATGGCAGTAGCACACACAGACACACACACACACACACACACACACACACACACACACACACACACACACACACACACACACACACACACACACATAGTATGAGTGCACCTATGTAACCTTGACTATGTGAATATAGGTAGAAATAGTCATGTAGCATTAATAGAAATTTCCTCCAAGGTCTACAGATAAGAAAAGGTATAAATTAGCTTTAAGAAGGTTGTAATTATACACTGTGTACAAATATACCACTGCCCAACCCAAGGCCATAGGTTGATGTAAAGTGAAGTAATACCTGGAGAGTAATGATTAAAGCAATGATCATTAAAGTTGTGAGCAATTGAAGCCTATACAGTTGTTAATTGACATCTCTCTCTCTCCCACCCTATCTGCACCAGTAATCTAAACACATAAATCGACGGGCACGTTTTTCACAAAACCTACTGTTGGGACATGTGTCCTATTGTTCTACAAATATTTAAACATTTGATTATTAATGTTCCCTGTTTGAATACTATCATTGGTGGCCTGTTGCTATCAGTGTAACCTACATGCCGTTATAATGTCCACTGTGGCTCCATATATGCATCTGTTCTGTTTGCTATGTAACTGTTTCAAATCTGTTGTTTTGGGTTAATGGGAACACCCATGCATGCTGTTATTACTAATCCTGGAATGTGTTGTTCATGACTTTCACGACTAACCAACATAGGTTGTAAAACCTCAACACCATAGCACATCTGGGAAGGCCGATCCTTGCATATCCACCTGTCCCACCTCAACTGGCCATGGCACTGGGCCCCAGCATGTCTGGGACCCAAACAAGGACCTCCACATCCTCTGGTCTTGCACCACCTTCAGGTGGAACTGTCTCAGGGGATGCCCCCCCCCCCCAGGAGTGGGCACAGACAGGACACCATCATCCATCATGAGGTCTGGGGATTGGTGTGTAGCGAGCTTTGAAAGGAGTTTGGAGATCAGCTACACCAACTTGAGGGCCACGTGGCACATCTTGAGGGTCAGCCTACCCCTCCTGCTCAGCTCCCAACACAGCCACCTTTGGGGCCATGAAGGTGCAGTGGTGACTGCCCATGGTTGGGGACCTCAGTCCCATTGTATCCATTTGGGGACTCGTGTGTGTCCGATTCCCAACCACACTCCCGGTCCAAGGTGTTTACCCCCCACATGTGTCATATACCACCCCTGTCTGCTGTCTTGTCTGTCTTCCTACCCAACCTACCTTCCCAAATATACCTACTATCCCTCCCCAACATCCCACTCTCATCTTATAAAAAAAGGGTAATCGGTTCCCACAAAAAAATGTCGCCTCATACATAGCTGTCCATTTTGCACACATATGCACTGGACACATAATCTGGTCTAATTGACTTAACAACACATTACTGTTGTCCTCACACCTCTCTCAGGGGTTTGAGTGTCCAAATTCACCTCCACATTCTGTACAAATGCACAGCTGTTGCTGTATCAGAAATGGACAGCTATAGACCTTTCTTACACTCATTCTGCACATCCCTAGCTATAGTTCATATTATTTTTCCCTCTGCATGCCTCCTTTTTCACCACTTTCCTATCACCCCTTTTTTCTTTTTTAAAAGAAATTAGCATGGGGGTAAGTGGGAGTAAGCTGCAATGAGCAGCAGTAAGTGAGTTTGAGCGATGGTAAGCGATGCCTACACAGATTAAGCAGTTTCCCATTTAATAGTGTGTTGGCATCGCTTACCATCGCACAAACCAGTGAAAACCCACTTACAACTGCTTAAAGCTGCCTTAATCACCATGTCTCCATCAGCCACTGTTTTGCCCAGCAACAAAATAATCAACCCTGCCAACTCTTGAGCACAGGACCATGTACACTATAGTCAAAGCAATTTACCACTACACCATCTGAGCTGTAATAATGAATGCTGTTTTTTCAAATAAATCATTCAGTACAGGTATAGAATAGTAGGGAACAAACACTGTGGAATCAGTCATGTTTAGTATATATAAATATATAAATATAGATGTGTATGGTGATAGATAAATATTAAAAAGTATATACATCAGATATATGGAGCTATACATATAAAATAAATACGTATAGAATATATACATATATATTGTTATATAAACATATGTATAGATATCAAAAAAGAATATATATATATATATATATATATATATATATATATATATATACATATATATATATACACACACACTCATAACTTGTAGTGGTGTCATACCTAAAGTCATACTTTTACACCTCTTAGTGTAATAATTCTGGACAAAAGGTGTCAAAATGAGGGGACAATGGTCCAAGTACAGAGACATAATGTACATACTGCAGTTATAAATGTAGAATGTTGCTACAGTAACACGGTTTGTGTCAGCATACATGTTCAGAAGGATGTGAGTTCTGAAACTGAAATGTACGTCATCATTTACAGATAGAAATCCTCACATCATTACAGTGGTTTACCACAGAAATGAAAATAATGATTCTGTGGAACAGAACATACACATGAGCAATAATCCTGGACAGTCTGAAACAATCTAGCCAGTCGAGAGGTATGTTCAGAACCCCTTAGTGCAACAAATCTGGACCAAGCCCGACCGGGGGGGGGTGTAAAGCCATGAAACTGGGAACATATCCCAAATACTGGAGTAGATAAGGTGACACAGTTGATGCAGTAACACCCTCCTGTCTGTTGTACCATATATTGACTGGAATAGCCCAAGTCCAAAAAAGAATTACGCCCCACTACTCACTCACATGAATCTTCACATCATCCCATTGATGGGTCAGACATACACAACATATATGAGGGCCAGGCAACAGTATAGCTGAAAAATATCAGGACATAACATCACAGTAGGGAAACTACACTGAGCTGCTAGGAATGTCACCAAGTACTGTCTAAACTACAGACAGACTGACGCAACACAAACCCAATTTTGCTATGGGGGAATACACATGTAATTGCAAATATATCAGGCACTATAGGGATGTAACAGCACTGACCAACAGACACCAGCGTGAAAGTGCATACCCAGAACCAATCTCACCACATTCAAAGTGACATACTGGTAAGTCACAGGAAAAGTAGGGTATATGGACTGTGTTAAAAAAATCATCAGCATGTTTGCCACTCACACACTACCTCTAGAAATACTGGTCCAATTCACAGTGTAGTCTGACACCTGACTGTGGTATGGGACATGTCTCAGTCTGTCCCTACAAACATATAGAGCCGATAGAGCACCAGAAACTGGAGCAGCATGCAAAGTCAGATAGAAAAGGACCCTCAACATTTACATCTACCCCCTCCATACACAGGCCAAATAACACATTCACAATACACTGCTCCACAATCCTGACAGTCTGTCAACAATTGCCAGAAATACACAGTCCTGTCAACTGTATAGAGTCCCACAGATTGTCCAGGCTTCATCCTCATATATAAGGCCTTCTACACGTAACATGTCTGGCAGTCTGATGCATCACTGGGATGATATCTGGAATGAAGTCACTATATAATGATATACTATACCTATACACCTCTTACAGCATGACATCTAGACAAAGCCTGACATACTTGGGAGTAGAGGCCCAAACACAAGGGCATTACTGACATGTTGCTATCATAAACCGAGAAAGTTGCTGGTCTAACAGGGTTGTTGTAACATATCTGTTCTGAGGGACATGAAGACAGAAACACACATGGATGTTACCATTTACTGACTGCAATCCTCAGAGTATGCTACTGAATTTCCAAGGCCAAAAAATGTGCGAGTAACACACCAAATATAAGAGTACAAACTCTGGCCAGTCTGCAGATAGCCCTACAGTTGAGAGTTATGTCAACCATATAATACTATCAGACTTAAATTCATGCAGAGCAGCCATTTCCACCCAAACCCTGTCAAACTAGCATTACTTCAATTGTATAACAGCAAATCTTACATTCTGTCCCTATGTCTGGAACATTCTCCTCCAGTTTGTTGGGCTGTCTCCACAGTGTTTGTTGTAAGAGGTATTCCCAAATAGACTCTGTGATGCTGTTCGTCACACACCTCCATGAATTACTCCTCCCAGGCAAGGAAAAGGGGCAATGCCCACATGAAGTACTCAGTTATAGGAGTATGTTTCCATGCTGTTGGGTATGAGAATGATACCACAGCTGTTCCACATACAATTAGAAAGTGGGGGACTCCCACTCGTGCACAGGCCATCAGCTGCTCATGAGTATTACCTACTAAAGGCAAGATGCTGCCTATACAAAACAGATTTATATCCTACATCTGTCTCAGGGGCAGACAGACAGACAGACAGACACACACACACACACACACACACACACACACACACACACACACACACACACACACACACACACACACACAACCATACAGAAACACACACACTGAGACTGATGGAGTATACCAACTTAAGTGAAAACAAAAAAACACAGCTATGTCAAACAATTAAGCCTGTAATGGAATGTAGTAGGGGAGCATGTAAATGTGGAAAATAGGAAGTTTAAACAATATTATGTCTCAACAACACATGCTGTACTGATATATTAGTAAATAAGTAAATAAGAAACTGTGTCTGTCTGCAGTGACATAGAACACAGCTCAGGGCCCTGAGTCACCCCAGGAAAGGATGGCTCACATATGACCATTACTGGAGTGTGTGTTGCACAATACTGACTGCGACACTGCTAGGCCACACCCAGTGCAAATCATGCCATCAGTAATTCTGCTACGTTCAGCTCTGACTTGTGCCTCTTTTTTCAATGCCAATGTCTCCAACCCATATAACATAGCTGGTCTCACTACCCTCTTGTAGCTCTTCCCTATCACTCTTAATGGTACTTGTCTGTCACTAATCACACCCGACACTCTTCCCCACCACCCACATTCTGCCTGTACTCACATTGTCACCTCTCTACAACACTCGCCATTACTCTGAACTGTTGTTCCTAAGTATTTACACCTATCCACCTTTGAAAACTGTTCTACCTGCATCCTCACCATTCCTCCATCCTACCTCCCATTCACACATATATTCCGTCTTAGTCCTGCTGACCATCATTCCTCCCCTCTCTAGACCATAGCTCCACCTCTCCAGGGTCTCCTCAACCTGTTCTCTACTCTCACTACAGACCATGTCATCTGCAAACAGCACAATCTAGGGGGACTCCTGTCTGATCATGCCTGTCAACCTGTCCATTGCCACTGCAAATAAGAAAGGGCTCATAGCTGATCCCTGATGTACTCCCACCTCCACTTTAAACACACCTGTCACTCCCATTGCAGAACTCACTGCTGTCACACTAGCAATGTACATATCCTATAGCATTCCTATGGATTCCTCCACCACTCCTGACCACCTCATGCAATATCACAACTCCTCTCTAGGCATCCTGTCATATGCTGTCTCTAAGTCCACAAAGACACAATGCAGCTACATCTGACCTTCTCTGTATGTCCCCATCAACACTCTCAGAGCAAACATGGCATCTGTACTGCTCTTCCCTGGCTTGAAACCATGCTGCTGATCAGTAATCCTCACCTGCTTTCTTAGCGTATCTTCCACACCCTTTACCATTACCTCATGCTATGACTGATCAATGTTATCCCTCTGTATATACTACAGCTCTGCACACCATCCTTATTCTCATAATCAGTACCCAAACATATTTTATACACTCCTCACGCATCCTATCACTTCCCAAGATCACAGTAAACAATCTGGTTAGAAAGATCACTGCCATTTGTCCTAAACATCTCCATGCTTCCACAGGTATGCCATCTGGACCAATAGCCTTTCCATTTTTCCATTTTTAAACCTCTTCATAGCTATTCTTACTTCCCCCTTGATAATCTGTTGCACATCCTGATTCACCATAGCCACATCATCCAGACTTCTCACTCTCTCATTCTCTTCATTCAGCAGCCCATCAAAGTACTGTTTCCACCTACTCGACACACTCTCCTCACTAGTGAGTTCACTTTCACCATTATCCTTTCTCAGTCTTATCTGCTGCACATCCTTCCTAGCTACATGCCTCTGTCAAGCCAATTGGTACAGGTCCTATTCTCCATCCTTGATGTCCAACCTTACATACAACCCTTCAGATGCCCCATCCTCAGCCTTTGCCACCACTCTCTTTACTATGCACCCCATCTCCCTATACACCTGTCTACATTCTTCATCTGTCTGACAATACCACTTCTTCTTGGCCAACTTCTTTCTCTGTATACTCCCCTGTACTTCCTCATGCCTCCACAAGGTCTCCTTGTCCTCCTTCCTCTGTGCAGATGTCACACCAAGCCCCGTTCTACTCATCTCTCTTACTAGCTCAGATGTAGTTACCCAGATATTTGTTAACTCTTCACTGCCACCCACTGCATGTCCTAACTCTTCGCTGAACTCAGCATCACAATCACCCTTTTCAGTATCCACCATTTGATCTATGGTGCTGCCCTCACACTCGTCCCCCTCTTCTTGATCACCATTTTCATCCCAAAGACCAACATTCCATGCTGCCTAACTACACTTTCCCCTGTCACCACTTTACAGTTACTAATCCCCTTCAAACAGGCCCACCTGCATAGGAGATAATCCATCTGTGTGCATCTTCCTCTACTCTGGTATGTCACCCTATGCCCCTCGGTCTTGTAAAACTATGTATTCACCACACCCATGTCCAACCTCTGTTGCAAACTCCACCACCATCTCACCTTCTGCATTCCTTTGCTTAACACTATACCTACACATCATTTCTTCATCCCCCCTGTCCCCTTCACCAACATGCCCATTGAAATCTGCTCAATCACCACTCACTCACCCTTGGGTACATGCATCACCACTTCATCCAACCACACCAAAGTATGTCTGTCTCATCCATCACACACACAATTAGCGGAGCATATGCACTGACAACTGTCAGCATTACACCATCAATTCCCAGCCTCCTGAACATCACTCTACCCGACACTCCTATCACCTCCACAAACATTCTTGGCATAATGTTTCTTCAGGTTAACCCCTACACCATTTCCCCTCCCATACACACCACGATAGAATAACCACTTCCACCTGGTCTCTGACACACACAATATATCCACCTTTCCTCTGTCCAGCATATCAGCTAGCTCTGTCCCTATATCAGTCACACTCACAACATTAACAGTTCTTACCCTCACTACCACACACCTAGCCTTTCACCTCTCTGCCTGCCATATGAGCATCAGACATCTTCCAGGGTATGTCTGTGACTGCAAAGGCTACTGCACTATCGAATGACATATGTGTCTCACAGCAATATGAAGAAAGTTTCAGTAATTGTGGCCCATAGCCCACCATGTATGCGCATTGTCCTACAGATGTCCTGCCCTAACAGGCTGACATGACTGAGTGATCAGCAAGACTGTCATTACAGTGTGCCCTACTGACACAGAACAGAAATGTATAGCAGGTATTACCTGTGCATATGTATGTATGGGTAGGTGCACCTGGCTGCCTCATAACAACTGACATGGGATGCAAAACATCAGGTGAATAAGCTGTACATGTTGTACATGTGTGTAACCTTAGTTTATGTGCATCCAACAGAGTTACACCTCTACAGCTACTGGTAGTGTCATTGCCCTGACACAGACATGGGTAGTATAATAAGCATGAGTATCACATTGAAATTGTAGAGGTGACCAACTGAGGTCTGACCCTGTGTCCATGCCTATTACAAACAGATATATGACCACCAACATAGCTGTATGGCCTCAGCAATACCTTACTTGTAAAACCTGTCTCCACCAAAGTAAAGAAAACCCCATTTGCTGGACAGCAGCAATGCACAAAACACATAATGTGATGCTATATTGGTTGTACAAGGCAAAGTAGGAGCAGACACCAACTGGGCGGCATGTCAACCTTTGTTTGAAGAAGCATATTAGGTCACTGGTGGATTACTGTAAGGCTAACTATGAGTACACATTGGACACATCCACTAAGGGCAATCACAAGGCAATCTTCACATATGTCTGCAGTCTCAGAGGCACCAACCCAACCCACACTGTAATGGTGGTCAGTCACAGTGCATACACACACACCATAGCTACAGCCAACCTGCTGCAGACAGGTTTAGGGCAAACATCACCCCCCGGATCACCATCAGTATAGCTGGATATGCACAGCACATGCACCCCTCCCCTCATCATCATGGATCAGGTGCAAACTGCCTAATCAAAGTTAACAAAAGCAAGTCCCCTTGGGGCCTGATAACATTCCTGTCTGCATCCTACATGAACCCAGGCATATGCTTCCAGCTCCATTACACACTGTATGCAAGCATAGCCTGAGCACCATTAATATCCCATCTGCAAGGAACATGGCCACTGTCATCCATCTACACAAACGTGAAGGATGGATGGTGGTTTATGCAATGTACTGCCCCTCATTGGGGGGAACATGACACATCAGGACCAGGAGTACAATGCATGTTCATACAGTGCTGCCAGGTATAGGGGCATGATGTGTTTGTAAGTGGTGGCTAATGATACTCCATATGCATGTGCTGGCTCTGTGAAGAACTCTGGGCAATGTCTGAGGTCTTGTGATGTGTTCCCCTGTGTATGTCTTCCAGGTGCCATGCAGCAGCAACCTTCTTAAACCAATGTGGAGACAGCAGCCATCACAGAAGCTGTAATCTTAAACAATGGCATCCTTTCTGACCGTAGCCAGTAAAATCTTCAGGTGGGACTGCCCTGTTGGATAAGATCGTCCACAGAGTGAATATGTTGGGCCACCATCGACACACATATGATCAGGTCAAGCATAGAGCAACTGACCTGATACATTTTGACCAGCTGCTGTAGCGAGGGACTGTACTGCTACAGGTAGGGGGCCAGCCACACAGGCCCCACTTACGGTGACAGAGGAGCTCCTTGCCAACCTTGGGATAGCCCCCAAACAAACTCAAACACAGGAAACAGCAGTTGTTAGGTGGGTGGCACCCAGACAACACATGAGGAGCATCCAGGTAAGGTCAAAGTGCACATCAATGTAATGAGGTAGCATTTAAACTATCTTCTGCAGTCTCTAGATGCATATGTCAGTGCAAAATGGATTAGTGGGTGGGGTGTAATAATGCATACAAGTGCACATCTATGGTGAAGGACAGCAAATTGTGTAATATTATAGTGTGTACTTTACCTGTGCAGAAACATAGCGTTCATCATGTACCAATGCCTAATGTGAATCTGCTGACAATACCTCTCCCTCACATCTACATAGGTCCCTCTGTTCTGCACATGGGACAGCAGCCTGAACCCAGTAAGTATGGGGTTTCCCTGTTGTGGCTCACCAGTATCTCAAGCATGCTAAAGTTAATGCATGTAATCATGCATACAACTGTTACACTCAGCCATTTGGCAATATCTGCATGTTCACCTGTGGTGGTGTTTACTGCATTGCATCATGGTGGTCATGACAGGGGCCTATTTGCAGGAGATGTCATATATCTGTAGCATACCTCACAACCTGTCATTGCAGGACACTTGGACAAAGACTGACAAAACGGGGGGGACAAAGGCCCCAAACTATTGTCATATTGTTGAAATTAGTGATATACAGTGCATATAAATGGTGTACACACCTGTTAGAATGACAGGTATGTGTGATATACAAAAATGAGAGCACAATAGACAAGTTCAAAATACTACCCGACCTTTCATGTGGCCTATAACCTGTACAATTCAATTGTAAAGCAAACAAATCTGTTAGGGGAACAATAATGACACATAACAACACTACAACAACCTAGATGCATATGTGTGCACAAGCTAAAGCTAGTACTGTGTTGAGGCAGCTTTCGATATAACTACACCAGTACATCTTATTGGGTACAATACAGTCTTCAATTACAGAGACTCTTTGATTAACAGCAACTAATGGTCAGCTGTCCTACCAGGATTATCCTAACATATACCCAGTTCCCTGCTACAGCAACAGCCATGGTTCACATAGAGCTGATGAAGCTGCTAAGAGACCACATGTTTGAGATGTATCAGCCTGGAGAAGGGTACCAAAACATTTCCACAGCATTGCACATACCATGGAACACAGTGTAGACAGTCATCAAAAGGTGGTGAAAATATGGGGCTACAGTGACATTGTGAAGGAGTGGACATCCCACCAAATTCTATGAGAATACAAGAGCAAAGCTGATGAGGGAGGCTGCTAGAAGCCCTACAGCAACAGTGAAGGAGAAGCAGGAATCTCCAGCAAGTACTGGGTGTATAGTACATGTCACAACAACCTTCCATGGTCTCCATATGTCCTGCCTATAGAGTAAAGTTGGAAGATGTCAGAAGTTCCTCACACCAAACAATATTCAGGCCTGTTGAAAGTCTGCAAACAATACATCAGGTCTCCAAAAAGCTAGTGGGAAAATGTGTGATGGTAATATGGGATCACGGTTGTACTCTTTGGCCACAATTCTGACAGATGTGTTTGGTGCAATATCACCACTGCACATCACCACAACAACACCCCCATGGTGAAGCATGGTGATGGCAGTGTCCTGCTTTGGGGTTGATGTTCATAAGCTGGAACTGGGGCTGTAGCCAAGTTAGAGGGGATTATGAACAGTTCCAAAAACTGGTCCCTTGTGGCTCCAAAATGTTCTGGTGTCTGCCACATAGCTGTGCATGGTGAGGAATTCCACCTTTCCACACAACAATGGCCCAAACCATACACTCATATCAACAAAAGGATGGCATCACCAGAACACGTGGGCTAAGAGTTTTGTTGATGCTCACATATGGAGAGCAATATCCCCAACTGCTTGCTCAATGGCAAAACATTAACATTGACACAAGTCTTCTCATTGACTATTTCCTACCTCTTGAAAAGGAATTAGTGACTACTATTCAGCATCAACAGGAAGAAGCCTATAACACGTACCCTGTTGATTCTGTTGATATGCTACTAAGTGAAACACTAGACCATGTATGCATTTATGAACGGAAGCTTCTTGCACAGAAGAAGAAGAAGCTTTCCATAGATTTAAATGATTTTTCTAACAATTTTATGTTTACGTGGCCGAAAACACAACAGAGAAGTTCCACTAATAACTTAAATACTGAGCAAGTTAATACAATCACTAACAGTGAAGTAAGGCAACCAGTACCATGCCTCTTGCTGATGATGATGCAGATGTCCTCAACAGCAAACACGCCCGTTTTGACAGCTGATACTATCACTGTGGAGCAGCGCTCAGTATACAATATGCCACAGGAAGGAATAAACATTGAACCTGAAGCCGTAGTGAGACCCAAATTCCCACAGCAGCAACCAGCAACTGCAAATACTTCCTTCCAACCAGCAGTACAGTCATTTTTTAATTTTCTGCTCCCTTTTTGACAGAACAGTATGTGGAAACAGGTGACTTAAAGTTAAATTTAGTTTGGAACATTTCAGCAACAGCACTTTCTCCTGCAGAAGAGGAAATGCTGAATAAAGGTTTATCTTTTATTCCTGCACAGCCTGCTAATATAGCCGACACATTAAATGAATTAAGGACATTTACTAGAAATGTATCTTTAAAGTTATTGTATGGCAACTCTGAAGTTAGTGGAAGTAATTTTATGTTTAGAAAACCAAGCAGTTACACCTCCTCAGCATCCAGTTTTGGATATATTTGTTAATGTCAGAATGACATTTAGGCACTGTTAAATAATTCTAATAGACGGAAAGGTTTTGTAAATGTATCTAAACAACAACAAGTGCTTTATGACCTAGAACACAAGGATAGTATTGTCATTAGGCCAGCTGACAAGGGTGGCTTAATTGTGATAATGGACAGAGTCCATTATTTTAGAAGTATGTTAGCCATGCTGTCTGATGTTAAAAAAGTGTATAAATGAATTGAATATACTGAGGTAGTACGGATGCAAGATGAGATTATTAGAACATTAAAGGATTGTTTTTTGAGTAATACACTAGACAAGGACTTGTTTTGTTATTTCATAGTTAAATATCCCAGGGTACCAGCCCTAAATGGACTGCCTAAAGTTCACAAGGATCCCTTAATCCCCCCTTTTCGACCCATAGTGGCTGGAGCAAGGTGGGCAACCGAGCCCCTCTTTATTTACCTTGATAAACAATTGAAACCAGTTCTTGCCATGTGCACTTCAGTGTTAATAGATAGTAAACATTTTTTACAAGAATTTTATAACTTTGTTGATGAAAAAATGGATCATATACCAGATTATTTGGTCACCATAGATGTGAATTCCCTCTTCACATGCATACCAAACATGGAGGGAATGCATATGGTCAAGCAAGTACTCCTGAAGAGTGGTATATATGATGAAACACACATAGATTTTCTATGTTTATTACTGGAGTTGGTTCTTGAGTTCAACCTATTTACATTTGATGACCACTATTATCTTCAGACTTCTGGCATGGCCATGGACACCTCGTGTGTCAATGGCTATGCCAGTTTAGTCATTGTAGCTTGGGAAGAGGACATTATGTATAAATTTGATTTACATCAACAAAATGCATTATTTTACTGTTGTTTTGTTGATGACCTCTTCCTTGTTTGGAAGGGTTCCCCCACTGAATTACAACAGTATGTTTCTATGTTAAACTCAAGCACCACATTCCTTAAATTTTCTCATGTATTGTCTAATACATCTATTAATTTCTGAGATATCACACTGCATATGAATGCAGATGGCACTGTCTATACTCAGTTATACAGGAAAGAATGTTATAGACCCACCTATGTACATTGAAAGAGTATGTATCCACAACATATTTTTAAAAACACACTAAAAGGCCAAGGCTTGCATACTAGCTGTTTGCACAATAGGAATGAGGACTTTGAGAGAGGGCTCTTGAAAATGAAGACTGATTTTATTTCTAGGGGCTATAATGCCAAAGAAATCGATAGCGTATATGATACTGTCAGGGCTGATAGGGTAAATATTGGGAGACCATCATTTTCAACATCCCCTGGATGTGATGACATCACAACCAAATCTAATAGGGATGACCAAGGAAGTATGATCTTCTTTGGGTTAACATACTCTAGTGATGATAAGAAAATTAGAGATATTATTTATAAACACTGGACGCTATTACACACAGATCAGGATATACATAGGATATAAACCATCTTCTGGATACAAGAACAAGAAATTACTAAAACATAAGTTATGTTATCCCAAATCAACCAACCAACTAAATAGGACCACATCTGGTTATGGGATGAGGAGATGCAATAATTGTTTCTACTGTATGTATATTGATGTGTCCGGGTCCTTCATACATCCCAACACTAACAGGGAGTTTTCACATCTGCCCTCAGCTGACTGTAATTCAAAGGATCTAGTTTATCTTGCATTATGTAATTGTTGTTCATTTTATGGAGGCAAAACAAATAGGCACCAATGAGAGCACATTTGTGACCACTTATACTGTGCACGTAGGGGCATAAGCTACAGTGCACTGGCAAAACATGATAAACACAGGCATGGAACATTCTTTTAGGTCTGTAGCACTAGAATTAATTTATGATAACATCAATAAGGGAGACCTTGTGAACAGAACGTATCAGGCAGAACTTAAGTGGATTTTTTTATTACACGCACACTATTACCCTGGGTTGAATGACAGTATATCTATACAACCCACTTTAAGAGCAAGACCTTTGAAAAAGAAGTAAGCTGTATGTATATTTTCCTGCTTTGTCAGTTTTACCAGATATATTTTATTTTTTATTTAGTATCTATACATTTTTAATATATATATATATATATATAATGCTCTTTGAGATGTTTATACTCAAATCTATCCTGATTTTGCATGCCATATATGGTTTTATGTGATACAGAGTGTTTGTAGCTTTAAACATACGTGTGTGTAGTTACTATGACAGCTAATAACATTGGATACACTTTGTTCTGATTTGTTGATTGTGACTGCTTTTGGATTTTTAAGTTTGTAGTTTTGAAATGCATTTTAGATCTGATGAAGCTTACTGCGAAAGTGCTTATCTGTATTTTAATCTGTCATTAAAATTTGTGTTTTACATCTGCTGTGGACTACTTGGAGAAGAATTTGTTTGTTAATTATCACTTATTGCACTCCAGTGGTTTACTTTCTTCAGGCATCGCTCTCATGTTTTGCTGATGTTCTTCGTGTTTCACTGTTGCAGTCATTACATCTGGGTAATCTGCTTGCAGGTTGTGCTCAGTCAGCCTGATTAACAAAGTCTTGGGTCCTGTGTCGGCTGCTGTCCCTTCTTCTATGATGTCAGGTCATCAGGGGTATAAAACATGCAGCCAACGTCATTACATCAGTCTTTCTTGCTGTGTGGTGCCCGAAGCAGAAGCAGTTCACAAGTGCCGGTTGGCCGACTCCTGAAATTTTCATTTTTGAGTTTCAGAACCGAAGTCTTCAACTTAAAGCTAAGTACCCCATTGGGGAAAACTTTTCTTGCTCCTTACCAATGTCAGTAAAAGTTAATAATTGCATTACTTGTGGAAAGCAAATACCTCATAAAGATTTTCATTCGTACTGTATTTCTTGCCTAGACCCTGATCACGACGTACCTTGCTGTCGGTTTTGTGCTTTATTTAATCAGTGCACTATCCGTCGTCGGTATATTTTTGCCTCTAAATATTTCGGTTCTCAGTTTAATTATCCAGAAATGTCATCAGTTAGCCATGCGACTACCGGGATTCTGAAAAAACTGCAAAGATAAAGACAGAGACAGGCTGCAGAGGTCCAAAACTGCCGATGATGCTTCTCCTAAGCCAGTCACCAGTTCGCCGGTACTCAGTGAGGTGCTTTTGCAGCCCTTGATACCTGCTACTTCTGATTTTCAGGCATCTACCGAGACCCATTCAGAGTCCGGTATGCTGCAAGATACTTCAACTATGGAACCTATGGATGTCTCTACCTTGGATGGGTCCAGAGCCACTGTGCAGGCACCGGCTTCTGAGGGTGTATTCAGGCCTACAGACATGCATATTAAATCGACACCTCCTTCATTACTAAGGCCTAAATCTCAATCCATGTCTAAAAAAATGATGCCCAGGCCACATGCTAGGCCCCTATGCCTAAAAAACAAATGATAAAAATGGCTGAAGATCTAATAACTCTAATCAGGGGTAGTCAACCCCCCTAATAGGCCTAGGGCTGAGCTTGATTATGAATCTTCTGATCAGGATTCTGTTTCTTCTGACTCTTCTGATTACCTGGATTTGTCCATACCTACTTATAAGGATTCTGATTTAGAGAATTGTATTCCCTCTGCTTCCCCTCCTGAGGATTTTTCTTTTGGGGAAACTTTACATACTTTAAGAGAGCATTTCCACTGAGAAAGCCAGGAATTTTCTGATTCAAAAAGGAGACTTAGGGATTTCCTTCTTCTACCTCAGCAGAGGCCTTTGGCAATAACTCCTGTACTAGACATTGTTGATGATGTGTTCTCGGAATCCAGTATGGCCCCTGATTCCCTGCCTCCTGCTCCTAGTAAATCTGACAGATACTACAGGTTCCTGAGTCCCACAAGTTCCTTTTCAAAAATCCTGTTGCAGATCCAGAGACTATTTCTCAGGGGCCCAAGGGCATTAAAGCTTTTACTGCTAAAAATCCTACCCCTTCTGATAGATACTCCAGGGTGCTGGACAGATTGGGTAAAAAAGTTAATACTTCTGCAACCTTGGAAATCAGAGCTTTAAACTGCCACTTTCATATGTTAAAATATCAGCAACATATTACTGGACTGCTTAAACAGAAAATGATGTTGATTCCTGACTGTGTGGAAAATAAAGATTTACATGATTTAATGCATTCTGCTGAACAAGCTGGAAAACATACTTTGCAATGTGGTTTTGATTCTTTAGAGGCCTCTTGCAGGACTGCTGTTACTGGGTCTGAGCTTAGAAGGCATGCTTGGCTTAAGAAGCAATCTTTGCCTGATCATGTTAAAGCTAAATTGTTGGATGATCCTTTAAATCAGGACTGCCTGTTTGGCAACAAAGCTGAAGAAGTTCTTAAAAAGATGGAAGATAAAGCTAAATATATGCAAACTGTTAAAGATTTTTTACAAGTGCAACCTCCAAGATTTAGTAGGCACTGGCCTACTAAGAACTGGTTCTTTCCAGTCCCTTCCAGGTCCTCTCAAGCCAAACCCAGACACAGCAAAAACCACAGGTTTCAGTCCCAGGGGACTCTCAGAACTAAGCAGTGGGGGGCCTCCACTTCCAATCTGGAAATAACAAGGCACCCTCTATGGTAAACATTCTCAATGACTTTCTTTTAAAATTCCCAAGCACTTATCTTTTGACCACCCCTTTGGGGGAAAAGATTGCTCTTCATGCAATGAACTGGGAACTCATAACTCAGGACAAATGGGTTTTAAATATAGTGTCCCAGGGATACAGATTTCATTTCCACACGTTGTCAACACCTAATTGGTAGCCAGACCTGCCCCCAAATCAGTGAGCAGAGACTCAAAAACAAGTACTTTCCCTCTTAAGCATGGGGGCTATTCAACTAGTACCAGAAGGGGAAAAGGGACAATGTTTCTACTCCAGACTTTTTCTGGTACCCAGAAAAGACAAATCATGGAACCAATCCTTGACCTGTCTACTCTAAACAGCTTTGTGGAGATTCCAAAATTCAAGATGCTGACTCTCCACCAATTACTTCCTATGATAGGCAAAGATGCCTGGTTGGCAACACTAGATTTAAAAGAAGCATATCTGCACATCCCAATCAGGGAATCTTGCAGAAGATACCTACGCTTCAAAGCAGGCTACACACATTATCAGTTCTCTGCACTGCCCTTTGTCTTGTCTACTGCGCCCAGGGTATTCACAAAGTGCCTGCCTTCAGTTATTGCATCTTGCAGGCAAAGAAGTATTCAAATATACCCATATCTGGACGATAGTCTAATTCAATCAGAAAGCCAGGGCATACTTTTGAATCATCTGACATTTGTAAAAAGGGTTCTAACTTGTCTAGGCATTGTGGAACACAGCCTTGAGCTACTAAGTGCACCTACAAGCTCAATTCCTGCCAGGAAAATTGAATACCCTGGCAGACGGACTAAGCAGAAACCTCATGGACCCATATGAGTGGAAGCTGGAACCAAGGATTTTCAACATGTTGACAAGCAAATGGGGGAGCCCAGACATAGATCTATTTGCCTCCCCCCAGAAATACCAGTTGGACACGTTTTGCTCCAACCCCTGCCTGGGACCTTAACTTTGTATTGGAGAAACTCACTCTACCTCCTTTCGAGCCAGCTGGTACTGCAGACTTACATTTTTTTTTTTGAAAACAGCTTTCCTTTTAGCAATCACTTCAGCTAGAAGGATATCTGAATTACAGGCTCTTATGGCAGTGGAGCCTTTCATCATATTTCATGTGGACAGGGTGTCACTCAGGACCAATCCATCTTTCATGCCCAAGGTGGTATCCAGTGTGGCTCTTAATCAGTCCATTCATTTGCCAACCTTCTCTCCCAATCCACAGAACAAAGGGAAACAGATTCTGCATTCCTTGGATGTGCACAGACAACTTAGATTATACTTGGACAGGACTAAACCTCGAAGAAAATTGGAACAACTGCTGGTAGCATTTGCTGCAGGGGCAGAGGGGAAGGCTATTTCAAAACAAACCATTTCTAAACGGATAAGCCATTGCATTAATTTCTGCTATAAGCACCATGGAAAACCTATCCACCAGGGGATCAGATCTCACTTCACCAGGGCTGCATCTACTTCTGCAGCCTTTCTCAGAGGTGTTCCCACCAGGGACATCCTAGAAGCTGCTACTTGGAGTTCTGTACATACTTTCACCAAGCATTATCATTTGCCAATTTTCTCTAAATCCAGAGCTGGCTTTGCCACTGCTGTCTTGCAGGTCCTTATTGCAGGCCCTAATGCTATATAAACTCCTCCTCCCAACCATAGCTTTGGGAATCTACCCAAATGTAATGACTGCAACAGTGAAACACGAAGAACATAGTACAGTTGTGTACACTTACCAAAAATGTAGATGTTCGAGTGTATTCACTGTTGCAGTCCTGGTTACCCTCCCTCCAGCCCCCTAACTTCTTCTGGCTATACCTCTATTTTCCTTTACTATGCTTAAAAGCCTTTTTGGTGTATTTGCTTTTTGTTGGAGGTATACCTTTGTGTTTTTATGTTTATTTGCTCCCCATTGGGGGGCACCTGACATCTGGGGCAAGAAAAACTGATGTAATGATGTCAGCTGCATGTTTTATACCCCTGATGACCTGACATCATGGAAGAAGGGACAGCAACCGATGCAGGATCCAAGACTTTGTTAATCAGGCTGACTGAGGGCAACCTGCAAGCAGATTACCCAAATGTAATGACTGCAACAGTGAATACACTTGAACATCTACATTTATGGTAAGTGTACACAACTGTACTTTTTAGAACACATGCAATGTTCTGCACTAGCCAAGTCAGACCCCACACCTATGTTCAACAGGATATATGCAGGGTGACCTGAAGAGGGCAGTGCACAGGGGATGCCCTTGCAATCTTACATAGTTGGAGGTGTTTTGCAAGGGAGAGTGTGCAAACATTGGCAAGTCAAGATGTACCATGCTGATAGACACCTTCCCAAGAGGACTGCATGCTGTGATTAAATCAAATGTTGCTTTAACAGAGTATTACTTTAAGGGTGCGCACACTCATGCAACCAGCTTATTGTACCTATTTCAGTTACCAGATGTTACCTGTAACTGATCTATATGCTCTTCAGTTGAATTGCACAGGTTATATGTCATATGAAATGATGGCAATGTTATGACCTGATTTCTGAGGTCTCATGTGATATACCATGAAAACCTGGCATGTAAACAGGGGTTTAGTTACCAGATGTTACCTGTAACTGATGTGTATGTTCTTCAGTTGGATTGTACAGGTTATATGTCATATGAAATTATGGCAGTGTTATGACCTGATTTCTGAGGTCTCGTGATATATCATGAAAACCTGGCATGTTAACAGGTATGTGTATACTTACTATATCCACTACAAGCTTGGGAAGTTGTTTGAGTAACCGGCTTTGTTTTAAAATACATGTACTGCAGGTTATGCAGTCTGCACCTCCAATTAGGACATTACTTATTGGCACCAATCCACAGGCCAACCCAGTAATGTATCAGACAAACACAGGAGTTATGAGGCGCAGAGTAAACATATGAGCCACACATGTAGACATTCAGCAAAACCCTGTAAAGTTGGGGGGTATGTTCTGTAGGAGTTGCCACAGTGCTATACAGGTGAACAGCAATAATTTACATAGGTGCAGTGTGTGCTAGGTGAAGGGCCATCACCTACTAACAATACTCATGTATCCCAGAGGTGTATATTAGTAGTGACAGTAACTGGAAAGACCTGCAGTGCATGATGCTGAGGGTTCATCCAGCGTGTGTATGTTATTGTCTGATTGTGTGTCATGAATGCCACCAGTCTGCTACTGTGAGGTCTGTGTAATGCCTTTGAGGCACCTCACCTGTGTGTGTGTGTGTGTGTCTGTCTCATTTTTGGATATTAATTTATGTGGAATAAAAGGAAAAAATATTATTACGAGTATTCATAGAAAATTTGAATCAGTTAATGAATTCTTAATGAGGACTAGTTGTCACCCTAGGCATACTATTGATTCATTGCCCTATGGATAATTTTTAAGAATATCTAGATTGTGCAATGAAGAAAATAATTTTATTAAAAAAATTGAGCAGACTAGGAATACGTTTATCAATAGGAAATATGATGTTAGATTAATTGATAAAGATATTAAAAAGGTATTTGATATCAGATGTAATAATAATAGAAAAATTAAATGATTTAGGAATAATAATATTAATATAGTGACCAATAGTATAGATCTAGAGAATTTTTTTATAGTTTCCACATATAATGTTCTTAGTGATAATATTAGACAGTGTATTTTATATTTTTGGAAATTTTTGAGGAATTTTGTTGAATTGACAGGTTTAATTAATAGGAAATTAATTTTTTCTTACAAAAGGGGAAGGAATATTAAAGATATGTTAGTTTATACTAAATTTATTAGACCTGAGGTTAGACTTCCTTTACAAATTTATGTTAAGGGCATGAAGCCTTGTGGGAAATGTAGTGTATGTTCGTACACAGTGAATTCTTTTTCTTGTATTAATAACATTCACTTTATACCCAATGGTGTTTGCAATTGTAGAACAGAGGGGGTTATTTATGCTATAAAATGTGGATGTAATAAATTTTATATTGGACAAACAAAAAGAATGTTTAAAGTGAGGTTGTTGGAACACTTAAGGGATATTCGGACAAATAAAGATGAAAGTCCTGTGGCCCAACATTTTAAAGAATGTCACAATGGTAGTTCTGTGGACTTAAAAGTGACCATTTTGGAACATATTTTAACAGATGATTTTGATAAAGAAAAAGTTAAATTTATGCTTTTAAGAAAAGAGGCTATTTTTATTTTAAAATATAATACTTTGATGCCTAAAGGTTTGAATGTGGAATTTTGTTGGAAAAGTATTCTCTAATTTGTATTATGTGACTTTAAATTTTAATTAGTTTAATTAATTGATTGTTTATTAATTGGTAGCTGATTGTGTATATATACTGTGTAAAATGTATTAGTTGCTACTCCTTGAAGACTGATTGTGGCTGAGGCGCTAGAGAAATAAACTGTCTGACTGCTCGGATTCTTGTTTTTCGTTTGTGGTGAAGCAAATTTGTGCTTTGGTGCTACTTTTTATGTTGAACTGTACACCATGCCATGTATGGTTCACAGCTGTCCAAAATAGTCCTGTGTAGGACACCCACATGGCATGACTGTGTGCATACAAACACACACACATCACCATCAGAAAAGTCACCCACACACACACACACACACACACACACACACACACACACACACACACACACACACATACACACACACCACCCCTGCACTGACTATTTAATGACCCCCCCCCCAAACACACACACATGATGTCAACCATGTGGCCCAGCCTAGGCTTCTGACAAACCCACACAACACCCTGTGCATATGATGATACCTGTGCCACATCCATGCCATCAATACCATTGATGCAGGGACACGCTTATATGGGTCTGATGCACAGGGTGACTTTAGTAGAGTGTAGCTATTTAATGCTGTGTAAAGTGCTGTTATCTGGCATTTATAATGGGTACACATCAGAGAGTGTGTGTGTACCTTTTCAGCTATGATGCATTACTGGTGTTAGTAACACAAAGTGAATGTGTTCTCACATGCTGTATTCTGTTTGTGTTCCAGGAGTCTGTGTGTCTGCAGGATGTGGCCCTGTAGACATCTCCAACAAGGGGTACGGCAGTGTAGTAACACATCGACTATGTCATTGTTGGGGTACAGCTGTATTTGCACTCATTTCCCAGGTCTGTGTAACAGTTCTTGCATGTGCCTCCAGTTTGTTGGGCTGTCTCCACAGTGTTTGTTGTAAGAGGTATTCCCAAATACACTCTGTGATGCTGTTCGTCACACACCTCCATGAATTACTCCTCCCAGGCAAGGAAAAGGGGCAATGCCCACATGAAGTACTCAGTTATAGGAGTATGTTTCCATGCTGTTGGGTATGAGAATGATACCACAGCTGTTCCACATACAATTAGAAAGTGGGGGACTCCCACTCGTGCACAGGCCATCAGCTGCTCATGAGTATTACCTACTAAAGGCAAGATGCTGCCTATACAAAACAGATTTATATCCTACATCTGTCTCAGAGGCAGACAGACACACACACACACACACACACACACACACACACACACACACACACACACACACACACACACACACACACACACATACACACACACACACACACAACCAGACAGAAACACACACACTGAGACTGATGGAGTATACCAACTTAAGTGAAAACAAAAAAACACAGCTATGTCAAACAATTAAGCCTGTAATGGAATGTAGTAGGGGAGCATGTAAATGTGGAAAATAGGAAGTTTAAACAATATTATGTCTCAACAACACATGCTGTACTGATATATTAGTAAATAAGTAAATAAGAAACTGTGTCTGTCTGCAGTGACATAGAACACAGCTCAGGGCCCTGAGTCACCCCAGGAAAGGATGGCTCACATATGACCATTACTGGAGTGTGTGTTGCACAATACTGACTGTGACATTGCTAGGCCACACCCAGTGCAAATCATGCCATCAGTAACTCTGCTACGTTCAGCTCTGACTTGTGCCTCTTTTTTCAATGCCAATGTCTCCAACCCATATAACATAGCTGGTCTCACTACCCTCTTGTAGCTCTTCCCTATCACTCTTAATGGTACTTGTCTGTCACTAATCACACCCGACACTCTTCCCCACCACCCACATTCTGCCTGTACTCACATTGTCACCTCTCTACCACATTCGCCATTACTCTGAACTGTTGTTCTTAAGTATTTAAACCTATCCACCTTTGAAAACTGTTCTCCCTGCATCCTCACCATTCCTCCATCCTACCTCCCATTCACACATATATTCCGTCTTAGTCCTGCTGACCATCATTCCTCCCCTCTCTAGACCATAGCTCCACCTCTCCAGGGTCTCCTCAACCTGTTCTCTACTCTCACTACAGACCATGTCATCTGCAAACAGCACAGTCTAGGGGGACTCCTGTCTGACCATGCCTGTCAACCTGTCCATTGCCACTGCAAATAAGAAAGGGCTCATAGCTGATCCCTGATGTACTCCCACCTCCACTTTAAACACACCTGTCACTCCCATTGCAGAACTCACTGCTGTCACACTAGCAATGTACATATCCTATAGCATTCCTATGGATTCCTCCGCCACTCCTGACCACCTCATGCAATATCACAACTCCTCTCTAGGCATCCTGTCATATGCTGTCTCTAAGTCCACAAAGACACAATGCAGCTACATCTGACCTTCTCTGTATGTCCCCATCAACACTCTCAGAGAAAACATGGCATCTGTACTGCTCTTCCCTGGCTTGAAACCATGCTGCTGATCAGTAATCCTCACCTGCTTTCTTAGCGTATCTTCCACACCCTTTACCATTACCTCATGCTGTGACTGATCAATGTTATCCCTCTGTAGTTACTACAGCTCTGCACACCATCCTTATTCTCATAATCAGTACCCAAACATATTTTATACACTCCTCACGCATCCTATCACTTCCCAAGATCACAGTAAACAATCTGGTTAGAAAGATCACTGCCATTTGTCCTAAACATCTCCATGCTTCCACAGGTATGCCATCTGGACCAATAGCCTTTCCATTTTTAAACCTCTTCATAGCTATTCTTACTTCCCCCTTGATAATCTGTTGCACATCCTGATTCACCATAGCCACATCATCCAGACTTCTCACTCTCTCATTCTCTTCATTCAGCAGCCCATCAAAGTACTTTTTCCACCTACTCGACACACTCTCCTCACTAGTGAGTTCACTTCCACCATTATCCTTTCTCAGTCTTATCTGCTGCACATCCTTCCTAGCTACATGCCTCTGTCAAGCCAATTGGTACAGATCCTATTCTCCATCCTTGGTGTCCAACCTTACATACAACCCTTCAGATGCCCCACCCTCAGCCTTTGCCACCACTCTCTTCACCATGCACCCCATCTCCCTATACACCTGTCTACATTCTTCATCTGTCTGACAATACCACTTCTTGGCCAACTTCTTTCTCTGTATACTCCCCTGTACTTCCTCATGCCTCCACAAGGTCTCCTTGTCCTCCTTCCTCTGTGCAGATGTCACACCAAGCCCTGTTCTACTCATCTCCCTTACTAGCTCAGATGTAGTTACCCAGATATTTGTTAACTCTTCACTGCCACCCACTGCCTGTCCTAACTCTTTGCTGAACTCAACATCACAATCACTCTTTTCAGTATCCACCATTTGATCCATGGTGCTGCCCTCACACTCCTCCCCCTCTTCTTGATCACCATTTTCATCCCAAAGACCAACATTCCATGCTGCCTAACTACACTTTCCTCTGTCACCACTTTACAGTTACTAATCCCCTTCAAACAGGCCCACCTGCATAGGAGATAATCCACCTGTGTGCATCTTCCTCTACTCTGGTATGTCACCCTATGCCCCTCAGTCTTGTAAAACTATATATTCATCACACCCATGTCCAACCTCTGTTGCAAACTCCACCACCATCTCACCTTCTGCATTCCTTTGCTTAACACTATACCTACACATCACGTCTTCATCCCCCCTGTCCCCTTCACCAACATGCCCATTGAAATCTGCTCAATCACCACTCACTCACCCTTGGGTACATGCATCACCACTTCATCCAACCACACCAAAGTATGTCTGTCTCATCCATCACACACGCAATTAGCGGAGCATATGCACTGACAGCTGTCAGCATTACACCATCAATTCCCAGCCTCCTGAACATCACTCTACCCAACACTCTTATCACCTCCACAAACATTCTTGGCATAATGTTCCTTCAGGTTAACCCCTACACCATTTCCCCTCCCATACACACCATGATAGAATAACCACTTCCACTTGGTCTCTGACACACACAATATATCCACCTTTCCTCTGTCCAGCATATCAGCTAGCTCTGTCCCTATATCAGTCACACTCACAACATTAACAGTTCTTACCCTCACTACCACACACATAGCCTTTCACCTCTCTGCCTGCCATATGAGCATCAGACATCCTCCAGGGTATGTCTGTGACTGCAAAGGCTACTGCACTATCGAATGACATATGTGTCTCACAGCAATATGAAGAAAGTGTCAGTAATTGTGGCCCATAGCCCACCATGTATGCGCATTGTCCTACAGATGTCCTGCCCTAACAGGCTGACATGACTGAGTGATCAGCAAGACTGCCATTACAGTGTGCCCTACTGACACAGAACAGAAATGTATAGCAGGTATTACCTGTGCATATGTATGTATGGGTAGGTGTACCTGGCTGCCTCATAACAACTGACATGGGATGCAAAACATCAGGTGAATAAGCTGTACATGTTGTACATGTGTGTAACCTTAGTTTATGTGCATCCAACAGAGTTACACCTCTACAGCTACTGGTGGTGTCATTGCCCTGACACAGACATGGGTAGTATAATAAGCATGAGTATCACATTGAAATTGTAGAGGTGACCAACTGAGTTCTGACCCTGTGTCCATGCCTATTACAAACAGATATATGACCACCAACATAGCTGTATGGCCTCAGCAATACCTTACTTGTAAAACCTGTCTCCAACAAAGTAAAGAAAACCCCTTTGCTGGACAGCAGCAATGCACAAAACACATAATGTGATGCTATATTGTTTGTACAAGGCAAAGTAGGAGCAGGCACCAACTGGGCGGCATGTCAACCTTTGCCTGAAGAAGCATATTAGGTCACTGGTGGATTACTGTAAGGCTAACTATGAGTACACATTGGACACATCCACTAAGGGCAATCACAAGGCAATCTTCACATATGTCTGCAGTCTAAGAGGCACCAACCCAACCCACACTGTAATGGTGGTCAGTCACAGTGCATACACACACACCATAGCTACAGCCAACCTGCTGCAGACAGGTTTAGGGCAAACATCACCCCCCCGTATCACCATCAGTATAGCTGGATATGAACAGCACATGCACCCCTCCCCTCATCTTCATGGATCAGGTGCAAACTGCCTAATCAAAGTTAACAAAAGCAAGTCCCCTTGGGGCCTGATATCATTCCTGTCTGCATCCTACATGAACCCAGGCATATGCTTCCAGCTCCATTACACATTGTATGCAAGCAAAGCCTGAGCACCATTAACATCCCATCTGCAAGGAACATGGCCACTGTCATTCATCTACACAAACGTGAAGGATGAATGGTGGTTTATGCAATGTACTGCCCCTCATTGGGGGGAACATGACACATCAGGACCAGGAGTACAATGCATGTTCATACAGTGCTGCCAGGTATAGGGGTATGATGTGTTTGTAAGTGGTGGCTAATGATACTCCATATGCATGTGCTGGCTCTGTGAAGAACTCTGGGCAATGTCTGAGGTCTTGTGATGTGTTCCCCTGTGTATGTCTTCCAGGTGCCATGCAGCAGCAACCTCCTTAAACCAATGTGGAGACAGCAGCCATCACAGAAGCTGTAATCTTAAACGATGGCATCCTTTCTGGCCGTAGCCAGTAAAATCTTCAGGCGGGACTGCCCTGTTGGATAAGATCGTCCACAGAGTGAATATGTTGGGCCACCATCGACACACATATGATCAGGTCAAGCATAGAGCAACTGACCTGATACATTTTGCCCGGCTGCTGTAGTGAGGGACTGTACTGCTACAGGTAGGGGGCCAGCCACACAGACCCCACTTACAGCAACAGAGGAGCTCCTTACCAACCTTGGGATAGCCCCCAAACAAACTCAAACACAGGAAACAGCAGTTGTTAGGTGGGTGGCACCCAGACAATACATGAGGAGCATCCAGGTAAGGTCAAAGTGCACATCAATGTAATGAGGTAGCATTTAAACTATCTTCTGCAGTCTCTAGATGCATATGTCAGTGCAAAATGGATTAGTGGGTGGGGTGTAATAATGCACACAAGTGCACATCTATGGTGAAGGACAGCAAATTGTGTAATATTATAGTGTGTACTGTACCTGTGCAGAAACATAGCGTTCATCATGTACAAATGCCTAATGTGAATCTGCTGACAATACCTCTCCCTCACATCTACATAGGTCCCTCTGTTCTGCACATGGGACAGCAGCCTGAATCCAGTAAGTATGGGGTTTCCCTGTTGTGGCTCACCAGTATCTCAGGCATGCTAAAGTTAATGCATGTAACCATGCATACAACTGTTACACTCAGCCATTTGGCAATATCTGCATGTTCAGCTGTGGTGGTGTTTACTGCATTGCATCATGGTGGTCATGACAGGGGCCTATTTGCAGGAGATGTCATATATCTGTAGCATACCTCACAACCTGTCATTGCAGGACACTTGGACAAAGACTGACAAAACGGGGGGGACAAAGGCCCCAAACTAGGGTCATATTGTTGAAATTAGTGATATACAGTGCATATAAATGGTGTACACACCTGTTAGAATGACAGGTATGTGTGATATACAAAAATGAGAGCACAATAGACAAGTTCAAAATACTACCCGACCTTTCATGTGGCCTATAACCTGTGCAATTCAATTGTAAAGCAAACAAATCTGTTAGGGGAACAATAATGACACATAACAACACTACAACAACCTAGATGCATATGTGTGCACAAGCTAAAGCTAGTACTGTGTTGAGGCAGCTTTCGATATAACTACACCAGTACATCTTATTGGGTACAATACAGTCTTCAATTACAGAGACTCTTTGATTAACAGCAACTAACGGTCAGCTGTCCTACCAGGATTATCCTAACATATACCCAGTTCCCTGCTACAGCAACAGCCATGGTTCACACAGAGCTGATGAAGCTGCTAAGAGACCACATGTTTGAGATGTATCAGCCTGGAGAAGGGTACCAAAACATTTCCACAGCATTGCACATACCATGGAACACAGTGTAGACAGTCATCAAAAGGTGGTGAAAATATGGGGCTACAGTGACATTGTGAAGGAGTGGACATCCCACCAAATTCTATGAGAATACAAGACCAAAGCTGGTGAGGGAGGCTGTCAGAAGCCCTACAGCAACAGTGAAGGAGAAGCAGGAATCTCCAGCAAGTACTGGGTGTGTAGTACATGTCACAACAACCTTCCATGGTCTCCATATGTCCTGCCTATAGAGTAATGTTGGAAGATGTCAGAAGTTCCTCACACCAAACAATATCCAGGCCTGTTGAAAGTCTGAAAACAATACATCAGGTCTCCAAAAAGCTAGTGGGAAAATGTGTGATGGTAATATGGGATCACGGTTGTACTCTTTGGCCACAATTCTGACAGATGTGTTTGGTGCAATATCACCACTACACATGACCACAACAACACCCCCATGGTGAAGCATGGTGATGGCAGTGTCCTGCTTTGGGGTTGCTGTTCACAAGCTGGAACTGGAGCTGTAGCCAAGTTAGAGGGGATTATGAACAGTTCCAAACACTGGTCCCTTGTGGCTCCAAAATGTTCTGGTGTCTGCCACATAGCTGTGCATGGTGAGGAATTCCACCTTTCCACACAACAATGGCCCAAACCATACACTCATATCAACAAAAGGATGGCATCACCAGAACGCGTGGGCTAAGAGTTTTGTTGATGCTCACATATGGAGAGCAATATCCCCAACTGCTTGCTCAATGGCAAAAAATTAACATTGACACAAGTTTTGCGTACATGAGTCTTCTCATTGACTATTTCCTACCTCTTGAAAAGGAATTAGTGACTACTATTCAGCATCAACAGGAAGAAGCCTGTAACACGTACCCTGTTGATTCTGTTGATATGCTACTAAGTGAAATACTAGACCATGTATGCATTTATGAATGGAAGCTTCTTGCACAGGAGAAGAAGAAGCTTTCCATAGATTTAAATGATTTTTCTAACAATTTTATGTTTACGTGGCCGAAAACACAACAGGGAAGAAGTTCCGCTAATAACTTAAATACTGAGCAAGTTAATACAATCACTAACAGTGAAGTAAGGCAACCAGTACCATGCCTCTTGTTGATGATGATGCAGATGTCCTCAACAGCAAACACACCCGTTTTGACAGCTGATACTATCACTGTGGAGCAGCGCTCAGTATACAATACGCCACAGAAAGGAATAAACATTGAACCTGAAGCTGTAGTGAGACCCAAAGTCCCACAGCAGCAACCAGCAACTGCAAATATTTCCTTCCAACCAGCAGTACAGTCATTTTTTAATTTTCTGCTCCCTTTTTGACAGAACAGTATGTGGAAACAGGTGACTTAAAGTTAAATTTAGTTTGGAACATTTCAGCAACAGCACTTTCTCCTGCAGAAGAGGAAATGCTGAATAAAGGTTTATCTTTTATTCCTGCACAGCCTGCTAATATAGCCGACACATTAAATGAATTAAGGACATTTACTAGAAATGTATCTTTAAAGTTATTGTATGGCAACTCTGAAGTCAGTGGAAGTAATTTTATGTTTAGAAAACCAAGCAGTTACACCTCCTCAGCATCCAGTTTTGGATATATTTGTTAATGTCAGAATGACATTTAGGCACTGTTAAATAATTCTAATAGACGGAAAGGTTTTGTAAATGTATCTAAACAAGAACAAGTGCTTTATGACCTAGAACACAAGGATAGTATTGTCATTAGGCCAGCTGACAAGGGTGGCTTAATTGTGATAATGGACAGAGTCCATTATTTTAGAAGTATGTTAGCCATGCTGTCTGATGTTAAAGTGTATAAATGAATTGAATATACTGAGGTAGTATGGATGCAAGATGAGATTATTAGAACATTAAAGGATTGTTTTTTGAGTAATACACTAGACAAGGACTTGCTTTGTTATTTCATAGTTAAATATCCCAGGGTACCAGCCCTAAATGGACTGTCTAAGGTTCACAAGGATCCCTTAATCCCCACTTTTCGACCCATAGTGGCTGGAGCAAGGTGGGCAACCGAGCCCCTCTTTATTTACCTTGATAAACAATTGAAACCAGTTCTTGCCATGTGCACTTCAGTGTTAATAGATAGTAAACATTTTTTACAAGAATTTTATAACTTTGTTGATGAAAAAATATATCATATACCAGGTTATTTGGTCACCATAGATGTGAATTCCCTCTTCACATGCATACCAAATATGGAGGGAATGCATATGGTCAAGCAAGTACTCCTGAAGAGTGGTATATATGATGAAACACACATAGATTTTCTATGTTTGTTACTGGAGGTGGTTCTTGAGTTCAACCTATTTACATTTGATGACCACTATTATCTTCAGACTTCTGGCATGGCCATGGACACCTCGTGTGTCAATGGCTATGCCAGTTTAGTCATGGTAGCTTGGGAAGAGGACATTATGTATAAATTTGATTTACATCAACAAAATGCATTATTTTACTGTCGTTTTGTTGATGACCTCTTCCTTGTTTGGAAGGGTTCCCCCACTGAATTACAACAGTATGTTTCTATGTTAAACTCAAGCACCACATTCCTTAAATTTTCTCATGTATTTTCTACTACATCTATTAATTTCTGAGATATCACACTGCATATGAATGCAGATGGCACTGTCTATACTCAGTTATACAGGAAAGAATGTTATAGCCCCACCTATGTACATTGAAAGAGTATGCATCCACAACATATTTTTAAAAACACACTAAAAGGCCAAGGCCTGCATACTAGCTGTTTGCACAATAGGAATGAGGACTTTGAGAGAGGGCTCATGAAAATGAAGACTGATTTTATTTCTAGGGGCTATAATGCCAAATAGATTGATAGCATATATGATACTGTCAGGGCTGATAGGGTAAATATTGGGAGACCATAATTTTCAACACCCCCTGGATGTGATGACATCACAACCAAATCTAATAGGGATGACCAAGGAAGTATGATCTTCTTTGGGTTAACATACTCTAGTGATGATAAGAAAATTAGCGATATTATTTATAAACACTGGACGCTATTACACACAGATCAGGATATACATAGGATATAAACCATCTTTTGGATACAAGAACAAGAAATTATTAAAACATAAGTTATGTTATCCCAAATCAACCAACCAACTAAATAGGACCACATCTGGTTATGGGATGAGGAGATGCAATAATTGTTTCTACTGTATGTATATTGATGTGTCTGGGTCCTTCATACATCCCAACACTAACAGGGAGTTTTCACATCTGCCCTCAGCTGACTGTAATTCAAAGGATCTAGTTTATCTTGCATTATGTAATTGTTGTTCACTTTATGGAGGCAAAACAAATAGGCACCAATGAGAGCACATTTGTGACCACTTATACTGTGCACATAGGGGCATAAGCTACAGTGCACTGGCAAAACATGATAAACACAGGCATGGAACATTCTTTTAGGTTTGTAGCACTAGAATTCATTTATGATAACATCAATAAGGGAGACCTTGTGAACAGAACTTATCAGGTAGAACTTAAGTGGATTTTTTTATTACACGCACACTATTACCCTGGGTTGAATGACAGTATATCTATACAACCCACTTTAAGAGCAAGACCTTTGAAAAAGAAGTAAGCTGAATGTATATTTTCCTGCTATGTCAGTTTTACCAGATATATTTTATTTTTTATTTAGTATCTATGCATTTTTAATATATATATAATGCTCTTTGAGATGTTTATACTCAAATCTATCCTGATTTTGCATGCCATATATGGTTTTATGTGATACAGAGTGTTTGTAGCTTTAAACATACGTGTGTGTAGTTACTATGACAGCTAATAACATTGGATACACTTTGTTCTGATTTGTTGATTGTGACTGCTTTTGGATTTTTAAGTTTGTAGTTTTGAAATGCATTTTAGATCTGATGAAGCTTACTGCAAAAGTGCTTATCTGTATTTTAATCTGTCATTAAAATTTGTGTTTTACATCTGCTGTGGACTAAAATGTAGAAAAAACTGTCAGGAACCACCACGATGTGCATAAAAGTTTTAATTTTAATAGGAGAAACAAGCGCTTTCACGCACCACCATGGCGCGCTTCATCAGGTTACAATAAATGATTAAAAACCATCCTTTATATATATTAAATCACACATAATTAAACAATTAAATCATCAGTTTAGTAAAACAATTAAATTACTTAAAGGAGCAATTCCAAGTGTATTCTGAACTTCCCTAAGGAACTTTTCTATGTGCAGTATACTATGAAGCATTTAATATACATAAGAGAAAACACCACAAAACTAATCTACCATCTAACTGAATATAAGCACAACTATAATAAGATAAGCATAAACTCCATCTGTATAACAAAAGATTATTATTAAAAATTATTAATTAAAAAATGACATAGAACTAACATCTAACTAAACTGAAACCTAGCATATATCACATTAATATATGTTAGAATAATGTCTGAAGAATAAAATGTGATATATTTTCACACACACACACACACACACACACACACACACACACACACACACACACACACACACACACACACACACACACACACATACACACACACCACCCCTGCACTGACTATTTAATGAACCCCCCCCAAACACACACACATGATGTCAACCATGTGGCCCAGCCTAGGCTTCTGACAAACCCACACAACATCCTGTGCATATGATGATACCTGTGCCACATCCATGCCATCCATACCATTGATGCAGGGACACGCTTATATGGGTCTGATGCACAGGGTGACTTTAGTAGACTGTAGCTATTTAATGCTGTGTAAAGTGCTGTTATCTGGCATTTATAATGGGTACACATCAGAGAGTGTGTGTGTACCTTTTCAGCTATGATGCATTACTGGTGTTAGTAACACTAAGTGAATGTGTTCTCACATGCTGTATTCTGTTTGTGTTCCAGGTGTCTGTGTGTCTGCAGGATGTGGCCCTGCAGACATCTCCAACAAGGGGTACAGCAGTGTAGTAACACATCGACCATGTCATTGTCGGGGTACAGCTGTATTTGCACTCATTTCCCAGGTCTGTGTAACAGTTCTTGCATGTGCCCCACAGCTTATAGGACTAAGGGGTTGTATCTCAGTCTATGGTGGTTGACATTAGCTCTAGTATAGTGGACAATGGTAAGTATGGTGGGTGGAACATACCTCAGATTGTTAACGCCCTCAACCCCAGAGGATATTGTGTCGACCAAACACACAGAGAATACTGTTCACACACACACACACACACACACACACACACACACACACACACACACACACACACACACACACACGCATGCACAGGATCACAGTAGCCAGTGTTGTGTTTGTAACCCCTACCCATGAAGTTGTGGTACCACACTATTATGTGGTTATTGCAGGTGGCACAGAACTACTAGTGTGATGAGTGTTACAAGGTACCTGTAAATTGAATAACATCACATGGCCTTGTGGGGTATGGAAATGGTGGCTGTACTGGTTGTGAGAGTACTCATAATAGTGTCACATACAAGTCTACACACTCACAACCACTGCTATACACACCAATACACACACACACACACACACACACACACACACACACACACACACACACACACACACACACACACACACACACACACACTTGCCAGTACTGACATTAGCAGACCAACCTATCTTGTTATTCATACCATACTATTCCATACTGTTGCACAGGGCTTATAAGGCTGAAGAGTGTCTACCGATACCACTACAGTTGATGTGAACAGCAAACTTCATACAGTAGATTTAGGAATGTGTACTGTGTGTATCATGGCATAAAATATGAATCCATGCCAATCCAATGGATGTTGCTCGCACACAAACAACCAGGATACTCTTCTCTCACACACATTTTCTAGGACTGAGATCAGAACCCCTACCTATTTATTTTTTGTTACTACATTGTTACGGATTTATCGCACACACCACGGAGGTTATGGGATGACACTTGTCCAAAGGTGCTTCTAAGGTGAGGGACATCACCAGGCCTTGCAAATTATGACAATGGGTGATGTACTGGGTGAGAGGGGCCACAAAATACTGTAACCTACACATATACACAGTTAACACAATAATACACACACACACACACACACACACACACACACACACACACACACACACACACACACACACACACACACACACTTGCCAGGACTCAAATTAGAACCCCTAGCTATGTGGTTATTGGTATTATAGTGCTGTGCAGTTACTGCACATACCATAGAGCTTATAGGTTGTGACGTGTCCCAAGGTAACTAACCTATATAGTGAATAACATCTACAGCACTTGTAAGGTATGGCAATGGTAGTTGTACTGGGTGAGACGGGTGACCAACTTCTTTCACCCATGTTTACATACTCACAAATGCTTTCAGACACACATTTGACAGTACTGAGATCCATAGGTTCAAAGAGTCATAGGTGTGTATGTGGTAAATGGCCATGGAGGCTTTACAAGGCTAGGACATGGGAATACACTGGCATCATGCCACCTGATGGTACTCCCCAGTGTGTCTACAGAGTATAGTCACTGGAGTGATCCCCAGTGTGGCTATTCTATTCCCCATCCACTCCTCTTGATTTTTCTTAAAGAGGGTCAGTGATGTGCTTGGCGTAATGTGTATGTGGCGTCTATTCCATAGCGTGGCCCGTCTCTGGGTTGTGAACCTGTCCCTCCAGCATGTCCTGTTGATTATGAGGATGGGGTTAGTTATCTGGGGCATGTTGTGTGGACAGATTGGTTTCCTCGGATGTAGCATTCCTGACAGGGCTGGGTCAGACATGGCTGTGTATGTCAGGCAGAGATCTCACCTAAGTAGCCAATATGAGACAGAGATTCATTGCAGTTTTGGAGTCTGTCCATATGGGGCAAGTGTGTAGTACCTAAGATCCTCTTTATGAGGTACATTTGCAGCCTCTCTTGTTGTTGCTGGTGTCCAATGGGGTAGATGGAAAATGGGCCATAGTACACATTGATTAGCCTACTGAGGGGAGTGTACAGGGAAATACTGTCCTTTTACTTCCCGGATTCAACATCCTGAGTCAGGAGAAGTGACACATGGAAGGACTTTCAGAAGATAGTGGCACTGTGGTGGTCACCATAGAGCTCACTGTCAACCTGTGTTCCCAGTTCTGTTATACCAACATCAGTGTTCAGTGGACTACCATCAACATATTACTTTATGGGAACCATGTCGTATGGAGTCCGCTGCTTTCACACTGTGGGTTCTATCTCTGAGCCAGTTTGCAGGCCACCTACTGATGTAGGGGTGGCTGCCTACCTGAGTGCGTTTGTGTATGATTCCTGTGTGAGCAGTGATATCCAAGCATTAGATGGGCAGCCTATCTTGTCATCTGTTCCATACTGTCACATAGTTATTGCACATTGCACAATGCTTATAGGGCTGCAGAGTGTCTACAGGTCTTTCTACAGTGGATGACAACTGTGGGCCTTGTAATATGGACACTGGGATATGTACTGGGTGGGCAACAGCAAAAAGTAGCAAAACCCACCCCCAATGGATATGGTTCTCATACAAACATAACAACCCCCCACAGACAGGATACTGTTCCCACACACACTTGCCCAGACTGAGATTAGAACCCCTACCTATATATTTAGTGCTACTACAGTGTTATGCCTTTATTGCATGTGCCACGAAGCTTAGAGGGTGAAGGTTGTCCAAAGGTACTTCTAAGGTGAGGAACATCACCATCCCTTGTAAAGTATAGCAATGGGTGATGTACTGGGTGATAGAGCCACAAAATACTTTAAACTACACATATACACACACACATTTGCCAGAACAGGGAGTAGAACTCCTACCTAACTAGCTGTTTGTACTATATTGTTATGCAGTTATCGCACATGCCACAGAGCTTATGGGACCGAGGCCTGATGAAAGGGACTTCTAAGGTGACTGATATCTGCAGGACTGCTAAAGTAGGGAAAGGGGAAGTATACTGGGTTTGAATGGACCCAAAAGCTTTAACTTCTAAACACACACACACACACACACACACACACACACACACACACACACACACGCACACGCACACGCACATGCACACACACACCACACACCACACACCACACACACACAGACACACACGCGCACACACACACACACACACACACACACACACACACACACACACACACACACACACACACACACACACACACACACACACACACACACACACTCTTTTATATTAACCAGGACTGAGATCAGAACTCCTACATAGCTAGTTATTTGTGCTATAGTGTTAGGCAGTTATCGCATGCACCACAGAGATTATAGGGCTGAGGCTTGATGAAAGGGACTTCTAAGATGACTGATATCTGCAGGACTGCTAAAATAGGGAAAGGGGGAGTTTACTGGGTTTGAATGGACCCAAATGCTTTAACTTCCAAACATACACACTTTTTCATTGCCATGACTGACATTATAACTCCTATCTAACTAGTGATTTGTACTACAGTGTTATGCAGTTATTTCAGGCACAGCAAAGCTTATGGAGCTGAGGCCTGATGAAAGGGACTTCTAAGGTGACTGATATCTGTAGGACTGCTAAAACAGAGAAAGGGGAAGTGTACTGGGTTTGAATGGACCCAAAAGCTTTAACTTCTAAACACACGCACACTTTTACATTTGCTAGGAGTGAAGATTAGAACTCCTACCTAACTAGTTATCTGTACTACAGTGTTACACAGTTATAGCATGCACCACAGAACTTATGAGGCTGAGTCTTGATGAAAGGGACTTCTAAGGTGACTGATATCTACAGGACTGCTAGAGTAGGGAAAGGGGAAGCTTTAACTTCTAAACACACATACACTATTACATTTGTCAGGACTGAGATTAGAACTCCTACCTAAGTAGTTATTTGCACTACAGTGTTATACAGTTATTGCATGTGCCACAGAGCATATAGGACTGAGGCCTGACAAAAGGGACTTGTATGGTGACAGACATCTTCAGGACTGCTAATGTAGGGCAATGGGAAGTGCACTGGATGGGGAAGGCCTGTTCATTCCTAGATCCTACTGACACTTCTCTAAGAGTATGAGCATGCCCAGTGTGACCTTCTATAGTGCATGTGGGACTTCATTTCAGGGATTGTTGTACTCCAGTCTGATTTGTTTTGTGCTACAGCTATACCTCTCAATCTGTTGGTGCAGGATATCTGGAGATAGCCTATCAAAATGTGGAGACAATGGGCCATATGGTAATTGGGACTATTTCTCTCAGTAATGTATGGGTTGCTAAGGTTACAGGGCTTGTTTTAGCAGACATCTGACGTATATGCCATTTGACACTGTCATGTATTGTTTCAGTACCTCGTGACATACCTACTCAGGTCATTACAGTGATTTACCAGAGGAATACAGGATGGATGATGCACACACCAGAATTATGGGCCAAATGCTATGCATTCTTGCACAATCCAGCCTGTTGAGCGGTGTGCCAATGAGCAATTGACTGCCGGTGGTGTGGAAATGGTCCAGCACCTTGGTGATATATTACAATGGTGAAATTTATGTGCATTTCTGTTCTGGCCCGGTCTAATTTCCAGTCCATGGTTGGGTAATATAGACAGGATCAGGGTGAGAGGCAGAGTCCTGATTGATTTGTAGGGGATAAGATATATGGGGGGGGGTGTCATGGGTCAGATATGTTTGCCTATAGCTACCAGTACTTTGCATAGGGGTATTCTCAAAGGTTGACTGCACTTGGAGGGTCTTGTGTGTGTCAGATTGTTTGACCAGCCTGGGGGTATGAGTGTGTCTTGCATATATATATGTCCCACCTCATTTTGTTTGGATGGCCACATTTTGGGGTCAGAATGTTGCATAGGATGAGTGATTAGGGAAGGGTGTGTTACTCCCCATGGCTGTGGGCCAGGGTTCTGTGGGTACAGACATATCAACATCTTCCAGAGTTAGGACTGCTGCAATGAGTGCATTCCCATGTTTAGACTCCTAGCCCTGCCTGTCGGCTGTAAAGAGTATCACAGATTGTCCACATTCATGACTCCTATATCTTGTTGGTTACCCAAATGAGTGTGGTTTTCAAGGAAAAGTGTTTTGCAAGTCACTCAGAGTTGAAGTCAGATATTACCGACAGTTGACATTGCAGTTTCAGACTTCGTACCCATCAGACATTCCATGCTACTACAAACATTCCATCAACTTTATTACATTATTAGAGCAGTATTTCAAATGTGTCCTTTTCTTTGGACCTTTTCACCCCATTATTCATGGCTTTGTCCAGATTTCTGGCTCTCTGATACTGGCAGGTTTTCTCCTAGCAGTTAGCAGCATGGCCTTTCTTTGCATTTTGTAGACTGTATTATGCTGGTGTTATGGACCCCATGACACTTCCTAACAGAGGACAGTGGGTAAGGCATGGACATTTGCCACAGGTCTGTAGGCCAGGTGTGACAGATCTGTAGCAAGGCAGTGCATTCTGGTGACCATATGTTCCTAGGCTGCCGGCAGTGGACAACCCTGGGATGGTAGCAGTAAGTTGACTGTGGGTGTTACTGACAACTGCTTTCTGTTTATGTTGAGCCATCACTCTAGTTGACAGCTGTATGCTACTTAAGGCTAGGGACATGTTACTGCATTTCTGTGGGACTGTGGGGGGAGGTGACACATCTGTACAGAATACACATTTGCAGAGACTGTGCTGATATTTGTTTAACATTTTGGTCCCATTTAGCACACTGGTGTGTCCTATCTTTGAGACTACATGCATAACAGTATCGACCACAGGTCAGATTGTTTTGGCATAAACATTTGTAGTTTCAGACTTCTTACCTTTCAAAGCCATACTGCCACCGCCAGACCTGCTATGATATCACTGTGTAAAAGTCTGTAGGTGGGGATTTCATGGACGTCACCATGTGGAGCCTTTGCCAGACATTTCTGCTGATCTGCTGGGTGAGGCTGGGGGTGGGTATGGGACCCCCACTTTGACATCCATGCAGGTGACCTATGTCCCCCCAGTTATTTGACTCACCACATATACTGTAGTGGTATTTGTCAACTAGGGTGGTACTGCATAGTGTGGGTAGGCCAATACTGGGAATACACTTCCTGCTGTCGCACAGAGCTGTCAGTTTTCTGCTGCTATCCAGTAAGTTACCCCATTCCCTTGCATGCTTGAATCAATACCATAGATATGGTATCAGAACATTTCACTCCATTCATTTATTTTGATAAGGAGTCTGACTTACCTTGTGCCTGAGGCTGTTGTGAGGATGGTGCTTGAGGGCTGACTATGTTGGATGCACACAGTACATTACCTATACATGGTAAGGTGTAGGTGGTGTGATGTTTGGCATCCATTTTACTGTGTGTGAGTCAGAGAGAGAGAGAGAGATCAGTCCCTCAGGCCCTACAGTGTCAGTGTATGTGCTATTCATTGTCTCTTTGCCAAGGACAGGGCATACTGGCTACACCTCTGTCTGCCTACAGGGGCAGGCTCAGGATGTTCCTCCTTTGAGTCTCTCTTTGCCTGTGGAGACCTTGGCAATGGTGGGGTGGGGGGCTGTGTGGCTCTTCCTCATTTTGTTCCTGCTGCAGCTGTTTCTACAGAGTCATATTGTGTAGCATGGCGCATACTATGAATATGTGTGCACATGTGGCTGGAGAGTACTGCAAGGCTCCACCAGATATGTCAAGGCAGTGGAACCGTGACTAGAGCATCCCAAACACATGCTCTATAATGATCCTGGTTTGTGCATGTGCCTCATTATGGCATTTTTGTGTGGATGTGTGTGCATTTCTGATGGTGTCATCAGCCACGGCTCCAGTGCGTAGCCAGTATCCCCCACCAGATGGCCATATGGGATGTCCCCACTGGCAAATGCCTGGTACAGCTGTGATGAATGCCAGATATGGGAGTCATGATAGCTTCCAGAGCTGCCAGCACACAGATTCATGATAATGCCCTGGGCATCACACATGGCCTTTCAGTTGATAGAGTGGAACCCCTTGTGGATTAGGAAGACTCTACCCTGGTCACTGGGTGGTGCTTTGATGTGGATGTGCATCCAGTCTATGGCACCCAGTACCTCCGGGTATTCTGCTTCATGGTCGAAGAGACGCATATTGCTGGTCCTCTCCTCACAGGTGCTGGGGAAGTAAATGTGCCCAGCAGCATGTGGTCGCATCGCATCCAAGAACTGGTGGAGTATCCTGGATGTAGATGCCTGTGAGACCCCTATGATGCCCCAGTTGGTCTTTGAAAAGTACCTGTAGCTAGTATTCTTAAGGTTACATATACCTTGATATCCACTGGGATGGGTTCTCCTCTGTTGGTTCTGGGTGTGAGGCGAGGCTGGCACAGCTCAACAAGTTGCTGACGTATGTCCCTGTCCATTCTGGAGTGCTCTACTTTCTCCAGATCATGTAGCCCCTGGTAGATTACCCTAGGTCTGAACACTCTTCTCCTCCTCCTCGGTCTGAGTTGGTTGTCAGCATTATCCTCCTCACCACCCTCAGTCTCTAGCATATACTGATAGATCAAAGCAACAGCAGGCCCTAACATGTTTTGTTAGTTTTGTCAGTTTAAAATTCCCCAAATGTGTACACCAGTGGTGTAGAGTTTGTGGGAAAAAAACAGACTGAAAGGTGTTTGCATAGTTTATAGTACTGTGCTGGGCTGCTGCCTGTGTAATTGGGTGATTCTGATACATTCCACCTGCCAGCTATGTTAGTTCTCCTTGATTGTCTTCCTTCTGCTGTTTACTCTTCCCATTTCGTCCCCGTTTAAGCCCCGATGCACACCACACATACCTGGTGCTCAGATGTAAACAGTTCTGATATGCCTGCTTTTTTTTTGTTTTAGGCCCAGTTGATTAGCTAAAGTAAACACTTTTAAGCAGAACTGGACCTTCCCAGATGTGAACATGCTCTTCATTTCATGGAATAAATCAATACAGCCTCAGACACACCCCCTTCCTTAGCTGTGCTTAGCTAAGGGCAAACATGGGCCACCAAGCTCCAGTGTGCTTACAGCAAGCATGACACACCCCATTTTCATGTCATCTGGCTCTCCTGTGTACACAGTGGTGTTGGTGTACCTACACTGTTAGGTGCAGTCTGACACTGAGAAGAAATTTGTGATTCAGTATAAATCGACTCATTTGCATACACCACTGCCTTAATCCATAGTTACCACACTTAGACTGGGCCTTTCCCCTGAGCAACCACTATTCCCTGGTATTGTTTTTATTCTACATGCCATTGACTATAATGGCAAAATGCAGATTTCCATTAAAATTGCTTTTTTACATTTTGTTTTATTTTCGGCATGATCCTGTTTGTGGACCATTGCCCTATGCTTAAACGACTGAGATTGGCCAAAAAAAAATAAAAGTTTTATTTTATGAAATTTAAACTATGATGCCAATGGCCATATATTTGGCCATTGGCATGCCTAACAGTTGTAGTACATGTTTTATTTCGAGCTGTCATGCTTCCGTTTTGCAATTTGCAGAAATGTGTTCAGCTAGTAGCCGGGGTTTTCACCAGTAAATGAGGTAATTAGCATTATTCAGTGGTGTCCTTGCAGGAATAGTGCTGCCAAGCTTGTGTATGTCAGATCAGCTATTTGCTGAATCATATGGCGGCCATATTCCATGCAGGAGCAGCTACACTATTCCTGCATGGACTAAAAACATTAATGAATCCTGGGGACAGTCTTCTTTATTTATGCATTATTTTGTAGAGCTCATCTCAGCATAGTTTGTTAGTTATGGTGGGTAGTCTGATAGATCTTTGATTATCTATTAGACTAGGAATTTTGATAATTACATGTACGATGTTAAATTTTTATACTCATATTACTAAATGTTTCATATATTATTTTTGTTTGTTTAATTTTCTTTTTTAGGCCTCAATCCGCATTTCTTAAATTCTTAATTATAAATAATTTCACTTTATTTATATTAACTAATTCTTTAAATATCTACACATTACTTTATGGACAGGTAAATTACTGGGATCCTGTAATAAGAATTATTATCAAGTTTAATTCTTTATACATACACATATGGATCTAACTCTGTTATCTTTAAACACTAATGTGTTAAATAATCCAAGGAAAAGGTCAAACTTGATAAGATATTGGAACAATAATAAAGCACAAGTGGTTTTCCTTCAATAAACTCACTTTTAAACAACTGAAAAATATATTTGGAATTTTGGCAACTTCTTAACTCTTGTTCAGTCTTCTTATAAAACCAAGAGTAGGAGGGTTATGATTCTTTGGAAGAAAACTATTATTAATCCTCAAATAATTTATAAATATGAAGACCAAGATGGACTTCTCACTCTTTTTATCTTAAAGTTCAATAGTAGAATTTGGACATTGGTCAATGTTTATTGGTTTCCTGGCATGGGGTTAAATATTGCCAAAAAAACTAGATTTTAACACCTATACAGGTAATTTAATACTAGGAGGAGACTTTAATTGTATTCTGGATAACTCTGACCTGCTAATAAGAGAGTACTAAGGCTTATTTCCACATTCTTAAAAAGTGGATTGAGTCTCTTAACTTACTTCATACATTTACCATGAAAGATATTAAATCTTTACATTTTTCACATCAAGATCACAGATTTGGTAACCAAACAAAAATAGATAGAATTTTAGTTTCTCATGACTTATACTCCAGAATTTCACATTTTACCATACCCCCTTGTCCTATGTCTGATCGGGACCCCTTTAAAACATTGATTTACCAGAATGTTGACTTGGAAATTAGTGAGATGACAACACTGTAACTTCACTATGCTAAACTCCCTGAACATTGCAGTTTCACTCCGAGAAACTAACCACTTGGCCACCATGGTGAACTATGCCCTTTCTCCGCTGTAGTGTAATCTCAGAATTGGTATATTTAAGTAGGGGGTGTTGGGGTGCAGCCCCCACATGGGAGGCATGGGGTTGTGGTCCCCCAATTTGATGGGTGTCATTTGCTTCCGTTTGTAAAGTTGGTCGTGTTCAAGTGGTTAGTGTCCCAGAGTGAAATTGTGACTTTCCAGGAATTTGGCTTTGTGAAATTTCAGTGTTGTCATACTGGTGATTTGAAAGTCGATGTTCTGATAAGTCGACACGTTAAAATAGATCCATCTGATCATGATGCCCTTATCTTTAAATTTCAAACTGACTTCAAAAGACTAACTTTTTGAAATGGAATCCCAATCTACAGAACTAAAATTAAAGATTTCAAACCATGGCTAATCTCGGAGATACAATTTTTTTCTCAAAACAAACTTTACACCAGATTTTAATATAATTATGATTTGGGATACATTAAAAGCTTATATTTATGGTAAAATTCCAACATAGTTTAAAAATAAACTTAAAGAATGGGATTCAGAATTACAAAACATCCGATCACAACTTTTATTAGCTAAATCCAACTTTTCAAAAAATAAAATTAATAATAGAAAAAAGAATTGAAGAACTAAATCAGAAATACCTTGATATATTATTGCATAAGTCAAATATGGCAATGGAAAGGTTAAAATGTAATTCTTATTCTTTACAGCCTAAATACATGCACAAGCTATCTATGAGAGTTAAAATGCATTCTAAGTCTAATACTATTGTAGAAATACTACATGAAGGTACAAAAAGAAAGTATCAGACATTGGTGATATTCATGATGTTTTGTAAATACCATTATACAGACCATAATAGCTCTATTAATCCTGAGGAGAATCTCTTAAAATTAAACTTAGCTTCTAGTAATATTAAGAAAATACTAGAGAAATTAAAATCAAATCTTCAGTCACAAATTTCATATAAAGAAATTACTGACGAAATTAAAAAAAATTAAGCCTTATAAAACACCAGGATTGGATGGAATAATTATAGAAATATACAAACTTGTTTCCTCCATCTATTATATCTTTCTTCCATAAAACTTTGACTGACATTCAATTACAAGGCAAGATTCCTCTATCTTGGAGATATTCATTAATTACCCCCATTCTAAAAGAGAAGAATCTCAAATGTGTAGCTCTTATAGACCCATCTCTCTTCTAAATAATGATTACAAGATCTTCATCTCCATTTTTACTGGCAGAATCAAATTACCATTGACTTATATAATCAATGATGATGAAACAGGTTTTATACACAACAGACATACACACAATCCCCCAGATTCACTATCCTTCCGTGCAGGACTAACTTAGTCCTGCACGGAAGTGGCCGCTTAGGAGCAGGTCGACAGCGTGGCATGCATATCAATGAAGACACCCTACCTGAGCTCCTAAATGGACACGGAGCATGTACGAGTGCAGGGGGCATATCTGAGAGCAGAGCTCTCAGAATATACACGCCCCTGCAATGAAGAACAGCAGTGTATGAATAAGAATGAGCGAGACTGCTCATAAGTGTTCGCATATCCCCAGCAACATCCCCCCAAGTTTACAAGAGCAATAGTTATAACATTAAATATAAAGAAGTGTTTTTTTTAATAAAACAGATTAAATTTAACTGTAGGTGCGTGGGTTTGCCCATCGCTTAGCTATGGTTAATGCAGCTTAAATGGCACAAGAGGATTAAAATCAAGATATATGCACATGAAGCAGTACAGCAATAGTGTAGTGGGTGGAGCATTTGTCTTACGAGCAGTCATTCCCGGTTCGAGTCCCACTCCAGTACAATCCATTTTCCATGTCAAATCACTTTATGATCAATTTATTTTATTGCATAACCTACGATATAACATATATTTCTGAACTGGAGTACTGCATGAAATGCAGATGTGAGGTGTCACTGTCATAACGTTGTACAGTCCAAAGATAGTCACAAGTGCCCCATACAGTATATGTCCACAGGAATCAGGGACACAAATGAAAAGTAAAATGTGTAATGAATGATAAAGCCATACAGTTTCCAAATCCACCACCTTCCCAAGAACCATTAGACATTGCTTTTTAAATTAGTGTGGTGGTAAGCAGGAGAATGCAGTAGTAAGCGGGAGTAAGCATATTTAAGCAGTAGTAAGTGGGTTTAAGCCCGTTTTCATGGGGGTAAGTAATGTGCACACAGGTTAAGCAATATTGAAGCTAACACTTTTAACTGGAGTTTAGCATTGCTTACCTTCACACAAACCCGCATAAACCCACTTACAATTGCTTAAAAGTGCCTGAATCAATCCGTATGCATCAGCCGCTGTTCTGGCCGGAAGCAAAATAAACAGCCTTTGCAGGTCTTGAACCCAGGACCCTGTACACTATAGTCACACTAGTTAACCACTAAGCCACCAGAGTAGTAAATAAGATTGAGGTATCACTAAACAGATCCTCACTATAGGAAATACAAACTGAACATGCAAAAGGAATCTATATACAGTTTTATATTGTATAACCTACTACAGGACATAAATATGTGAACTGGAGTACTGCATTAAGCCCAGATGTGAGGTGTCATTGTAATAAAGTGTTGAAATCCCCTAATAAATACAAGGACCCCATACAGGGTATGTACACATGAATCATGGATACCAAACACATATATAACATGTAATGAATAATAAATCAATGCCAAAATGCAAATATAATTCAAATTAAATATTAAGCAATGCTAAGCATTGCACAGCCCAGCTTAGTAGGTGTAAGCAATGTGTAGGCCAGCTAACTCAGTCTTCCCATTAGTATACCCCTTTAAGCAATGCCAACCTTAGGTAAGCAGGTTTGCCCATAGCTTAGCATTTTTAAAACCATCCAATCATGGCAAAGTGTGGGGAACTGGCCCTATTTAAACCCAACAGGCGGGAATACATCTCATAACTGGTTGTAGCTTCCCCTTGTAGGCACTATGTCTGGAATGGGAGAGGGTGTGCACTTTCGGGTGCAGCACTGGGGCATCCAGGAGTCCAGAGTTATGGCAGGACTCCTTGTGAAAGACCATGACCAGAGACTGCTGCAGGACCAGTACCAGGGTTCCCAATACAAAGCGGAAGCCTGGGACCGTCTCACCAGTGATCTCACTAGTGCGATTGGCATATGCTGAACTGGTGAGCAGGTCAGGCATCACTATGCTGACCTGAAGTGGAGAAAGGGGTATCTCTTGGATCAGTGGAACCAAGTGGCTAGGAGGACAGGGGATGTCCCAGCTGTGTTTAAGTATCAGTCCAATACCTGTTTAATAATTGCCAGCTCATGTATATTATGGATAGGTATGGCTAAATATTCCTCTTATGTCTTTCACAGCAGCAGGTGAATGGGCTGCAAACCAGGAAGTGCATGGACTGTAGACTGCAGCGGTTGAGACACGAGGTAGGTTAGTAATACTCTTGCATGTACTGTCATAAGAAATAAATCTTAAGTAGTAGAAAGTTAATTGCCTATATAAAACCTGTATTGTTTAAGGCATGTACTGCATACACCAGAGAATAGGGCACGAAAAGTCTCATACAGGTTGTACGTAAATAAAAGCACAATAGCCTGACAATAAAGGTCTAACTGCTGGACTGCATGTGTTCACTCTGGTATCATATGGTAATGTAGAGTTGCAATCACTTAATAGTACTGTTGTAGTAAGCACTGTTACCCACACTGTGCTACATAAATAAAATGTGTAGGAATGTCTGTATATGACTGTTGTAATCCCAAGAGGTCAAATAGTACAACTGAGAGAAACTTAGACAGAAAACACTGAAAAGACAGACAACAAAATCCAAATAGCACACTCAACTGTGATGTGAACTGTTGTATTTTTTGCACACACAGCCATGGTTCGAATTCTGGGAGTGGTAGTACGCTGTATACAGAATCATACCCCACAAGTGTTCAGAAATGAATGTCCAGTAAATTGGCCCATAGGAGCTGCCTGTCACCCTGTCCCCCTGGAAAATCAGTGGGATGATCCCAGACATTTAGGCAGCAAACAAGACATACAACTGATTGTCAGACATCTATAGCAACAAACCTGCCACTCTAGCAGCCCCCAAAATGTTATGAGAGTAAGTAGCCAAGTATGTCCCATCTCCACCCCCATGTTGTCAAGCTGTGACCAGAGTGTGTACAGTAACAGTGCGAGACGTATGTGCATAATACTAATGTGGAAACTGGTAATTTGTGTGGCAACATGCAGGTAGTGCTAACAAACATTGCTCCCACAGGTCTGTCAGAAATGAACACTGTGCCTATAAATAAAAGATTGATATCCTGTACTGGTACTGTTTACTCTGGTATTGTATGGCATTGTTAGTGTTGCAGTTGCTCAGAATAATAAGGTATTACTCATCACTGCCACCCACACTGTACTACATAATACTACTGTCTAGGAAATCCTGTATGAGAGTGTAATTACAAGGTCAGAATGTAAAAGTACAGGAGAATTATAATAGAAATCAGACAAGAGATACACAACAATATCTATATATCACACTTAACTGTGATGGACATTGTTTTATTTTTAGCAGACAGCCATGATTCAAATCCTGGGAGTGGCAATAAGCTGTATGTAGAATCATACTCCACAAGTGTACAGAAATGTCAAGAATGTCCAGTTATTTGGCCCATATCTGCTGGCTGTTACCATGTCCCCCTGCCATATCAGTATGCGTGTGCCACTTTCTGACATGTAGGCATTTTATGCCATACAACTGACTGTCAGACCTGTACATATTTGGAAAATGTCAAATAAAACAAACCTGTCATTGTACATGTCACTAAAGGTTTAAGAGGGCAATAGTCAAAACATGTTCCCGTTCACCTGCATGTGGTGAAGACATGCCCAGAGTGTGTGCAAAAAGAGATGGACAGGTATGTGCAGAACATCAACCTGTAATCTGGGAGTATGTGTAGAAACAGGTAGGTAGTGTTAACAAACAACACCTCCACAGGTATACCAGGTAAGAGGTGTATACTGCAGGTGAAACTCAGTTCATGTATATAGTTGTTGACAGCCATACCACTGTCCAAACTAAGGCAAGAAGATAGTGTACTAATACCTGTAAGGTACAGATCACAGCACTGACTAGGAAAGTAATGTGAACTACAGGAATATACTAGTTGTTAATTGACATCTCCCCCCACCATATCTGCAACAATAAATTGAATACACAACTCAATTGGTATGTGCTTAAGTTACTCTACTGTTGGGACATATGTCCTATTGTTTGATAATTATTTATATTTGTTTCTATGCATGTGCTATGTTGAAATACTCCCACATTGGGGGCATGCTGCTATCAATGTACCTGCATACTGTTGTAATGACCACTGTGGTCCCATATATGCATGTGTTCTGTTTGCTATGCAACTGTTCCATATCTGGTGTTTGGGTTAATTGGAATATCTATGCATGCTGTTATGCCTAATCCTGGAATGTGTTGACTATTACTAACCCACATATGTTGATAAAATTTAAACACCATAGCACATTTGGGAAGGCTGGCCCCGGCAGACCCACCTGTTTCACCTCAGCTGGCCGTGGCACCGGGCATCAGCAAATCTGGGGCCCAACTTGGGACCTCCTCATTCGTTGGTCCTGCACCGCCTTCAGGTGGAACCCACCTCAAGGGATGGGGCTCGTCCCCCCAGGAGTGGGCATGGACAGGGCACTGTCACCTGTCACCAGGTCCGGGTCGTGGTGCATACCAAGCTCCACAGGGAGTTTGGAGATCTGCTATGCCAGCTTGAAGGTTGTGTGTCGCAACTAGAGGGTCAGGCTGGCCATCCCACAGCCCACAGCACAGCCACCTTCAGGGCTGTGAAGGTGCAGTGGTTACTGCCAATGGGTGGGGACCTCAGTCCCACTGTTTCCACTAGGGGACTCATGGGCTTCCAATTTCCTAGCACCCTCCTGATCAAGGTGTTTACTCCCCATGTGTCATATACTGCCCCTGTATGCATCTTGTTTGTCTTGTCTGTTAACCTACCCAACCTACCTCCCCAAATATACCTACAATCCCTCCCCAACATCCCACTTTCACCTGAAAAAAAAAGGGGCAATCTGTTCCCAAAATAAATCTCAGTCCACTTGACACATGTAATCTGGTCTAATTGGCTTTACAACATATTATTGTTGTTCTCACACCTCTCTCAGAGGTATGAGTGTACTAATCTACCTCCAAGTTCAGTGTATATGCACAGCTGTGGCTGTAGAAGAAATGGGCAGCTATGGACCTTCCCTACACCCTTCCTGCAAATCCCTAGCTATTTTATCTACTGTCTTTCCCTCTTTGTGCCCCTTTTTCACCACTTTCCTATCAACCTTTTTTCAATTCTTTTAAAGAAATTAGCACAGGGGTAAGCAGGAGTAAGCACTTTTTAGCAGCAGTAAGTGGGTTTAAGCCTGTTTGCGTGGGGCTAAGCAATGCCTGCACAGGTTAAGCAATTGAGAATCTAAATCAGTATGAGAAACTGTAACCAGAAGTTAGCAGTGCTTACCTCCGCTCATACACGTGCAAACTCATGCAAACCTGCTTACAACTGCTTAAAAGTGCCTTAATCACTCTGTATCCAATGGCCCTTGTTCTGCTCAGCAACAAAATAAACAGCCTCTGCAAGCCTTGAGCCCAGGACACTGCACAACATAGCCAAAGTAATTTACCACTAAGCCATGTCAGGTATACATAATCCATATGTTTTCACAAACATATCATCCAGCACAGTCATTCAACAGTACAGGAATGTATTTAAACATGTAGATGTATATATTTATTTATATATTTATTTATTCTACATGTGTTAAGCATGTTAGTCTGACTGAGCTTTTGCTCATTTTCAGCAGAGACCTGGGGAGAAAAGCTCCTCAGTGAATAAAATGTAACAAAGTCCCATTACAGTCAGCAAAAATGTTACTATCAGGTTACAATAGCACGTGTGCATGTATTATATATTTCTAGCAAAATAGATATATACATATCTATCTATATATATCTATCTATATATCTATCTATATATATATATATATATATATATATATATATATATATATACACACATACATATGCATATATTTACATATAAATGTGTATATATATATATATATATATATATATATATATATATATATATGTATATACAGATATATAGCTATAGATATAAATAAGATCATAACAAACACATTTATGACCACAGGCACCGTTAAAGGGGGTGAGGGGGCCCAAGCTACATATGTCTTGTATGTATTGATATTGCCCTCCTACAGCCAAACAGGTCTACCCTGCAATGCAATACCAACTGTTGCAAGTCCCATAAACAGGACCCAACAAATGATGGGCGCAAGATGTTAACAGTAATCCATCCCACCTGTATGATGTCAGGCTGATATCAATAACATATCATCTACTACAGTCTGGCTACCATAGGGAATGTACAATGTGGAAGCAATAAACACATTCCTAGGATACATATACACACACACACATATATATGCAGATACATACATATATATATATATATATATATATATATATATATATATATACCCAACAGTTCTTCAGCACTCCAAGTAAAATAAAATAAAATGAACAGCCACTGTGAAGAGAAGTTTTATTGAAGCATAGCCTGCATCAGTAACACAGACCGGTGACCGGTTTCACCTAAAGCGTCATCAATGTGTGATTTGAAAGGCAGAAACCCGGATTCAAATACTAAAAAATTACAGCCACAAGCAGCAAATATTTAAAGGTGCAGACTCTAATAATACAACTGAACACAATTACCCAATCATTGCAATACTGACACAAATAAACTAATAATGATATTTCTAAACTTATATATACACACACACTCCCCCAAACCTGATCAAAATTTATTAAACAAAACTTAATATACAACACCATGAAAACCCATAAAAACCCAAACTAATAGCACTCAACAGGGGCTTTATACAGTAAAATACAAAGTCATGTATACAAAATAGAAACCCATGTCATAATTTAGCCAGACACCACCCTACCAATATATAGAAGAATATAAAAATGTGTATACATATATATATATATATATATATATATATATATATATGGGTCTACTTCTAAACACCGACACGACGATTCCCCGACACAAAACTCACCGACGCCAAATAACCGACAACACACAAACCCGACACAAACCCGACAATGCAAAACACCGAACACCAAAACACCGACACGGGCGTAAACAACACGCGACACTACATACCATACACACTAGCCCTGACCCAAACCCTAACCCTAAGGTCCGACACTATCGCACACTTCACCTACCTGCACCCTAACCCTAACTCACTTACACACCCCTAGCCCAAGCTCCGACACTAACGCACACATCACCTACCTGCACCCTAACCCTAACTCACTTACACACCCCTAGCCCAAGCTCCGACACTAACGCACACATCACCTACCTGCACCCTAACCCTAACTCACTTACACACCCCTAGCCCACGCTCCGACACTAACGTACACATCACCTACCTGCACCCTAACCCTAACTCACTTACCTGACCACTCCTACCTCCGTCACTGTCGCACACTTACCGGGTCGCGATCGCAGATTACCCTTGTCGGTCTTTCCACTGTCGGCGAATCACCCTGTCGGTATACGTACCTGTCGGTCATCTGGCGTCGGTGATTTCCGCGTCGGGGAATCGGCATTTCGGTCTTTTGAATGGGACCCATATATATATATATATATATATATATATATATATATATATATATACATATACACATACCTGGAGTGTATACAAAGTACACACACATGCATATACATACATATACATGCACACATACATAAGGAAATACAGGCTTATACTGTGGTGTGTGAAAAATAATGAAAAACTTCTTTTGTAAAAAAAAAAACCCTTCATATATACACCAACATTCTATTTACAATGCCTATATATTGAATTCTATAATATATGGTTGGTAAATTATAATATTGTATCAACATTAGTAGTGTGTTAAGTCTATTTGGACTAACCACACTTACATGAATATATTTTAATATATAAACCTTTATGACTTGTTTCTATACATCTATATTGTATACTTTAGTATTACTACCATTGGTCATTTAAACCAGGTTTAAAAAGGGCCCCCAAATTCACAATCCACCGACGTTCCTTGTCAGCTAATCTTTTATGTTTAAGAGAAACATTGTTGTTGTGCATAGTTACCACATCTAAGCCCAGAAACACAAAATGTGCTGTAGTATGAATTATCTTGTGTTTTTTTAAAGCACCTCGAACTCTCTGGCACTTTATATCACTGATATGAAGGGCAATTCTTTGTTTTAGTGTACAAGAGGTCTGACCTACATAAAATGCCCCAAACTGACATACAGCCATGTAAATGACCCATGTACTACTGCATTTTGTGAGATATTTAATGTCAAACATCCTCTTGGTATTCACTGAGGTAAAAGATTTAGTTTTCGCCATAAGTTTACAATATTTACAAGAACCGCAGTAAGTGCTACCTACTGTACTCATTGTAGATTTAGAACTCACCTGTCTGCCCTTTTTAAAGGCTGAAAAATATTGCCCCAATGTCTTGCCTCTTCTATATCCAAAACTACAATGTTCATCAACTATCTTTGTGAAAAAGGAATCTGAATGTAAAACATGCCAATGTTTAGAAAGAATATTCTTTATGTGAAAAGTGTTCGTACCATAAGTGGTAAACCTCACTTTTTCTTCTTGTAACCTGGGTTTTTGCTCTCTGTCTGACAATAATTCTGTTCTATCCACATTCTTCGATATCCTATGGGCTGTTTCTAACCTAGTTTTGTTATAAATAAATCTGGTCTTTAAATTGGAAGCCTGTGCTTCATATGTTGATTCCTGGGAGCAGATTCTCCTAACTCTTTGAAACTGTGACCCTGGTATGTTTAGGATTGTATGGCGGGGGTGACAACTGCTGGCATGTAGAAAAGCATTTTTGGAAAAAGATTTTCTGTGAAGTTCAGTAACCAAAGTACCATCTTCTATTTTTCTGACCTTAACATCCAAAAAACTGCTAAGGTGCGGGATATGATTAATATGAACAATGGGGCAGGTCATTCGGACTTGCATGATGTGTTTAGACAGTTAACTGAATCCTCTAAAAAGGTACGTTCATATGTGTGGCATTGCAAGCTTCTTAAAGCCTATTTGTCTGCTAAAATTGCTCCTAGGGGGCTAAGAGTGTATGTGGAACCGGGGCTTGGTAGTGAAGATGGAGAATTCATGCAGAAATGGAGGGCCATACAACAAATGGCTTCCAATATGTTTTTACAGCTGCTTGTTGAATATTATGAAAAACAGTTACCAGATCTTTTGCTAAAACTTGAGGCTTGCTATGAATGTACCAAGGAACATGTTAATGCTCCTAATTATCAAGATTTATATACACAGTTTGTCATGGACACTGACAAGTATGATAAAGATTTGTGTAAAAGAAAGATGAATAAATATCAGAGGGATGTTAATGACTCGGCAATGGTTTATTCTTGGAAGAAACAGAAGCGTGGGGTAAGATTTTCGGAAGATAAAAATATCCCCAGGCCTAAATGAAAAAGAGTTAAATCTATTCTTAGGAGACAAGATATTTCATCTAGTGCCTCAGAGTTCTCTTCCAGTATTTCTAATATTGACATGGAATCTGAAGTAGGTGAGATGCCTGTTATCCCTTTTCCAGCCTCCAAGCAACATAAAATCCCTTTAGGAAGGCAGGCTGCAAGCATCGTAGAAAAATCCATACAGAAGATATTCCAGGACAGTCTGCATCAATAACGGACATTATTTCTGATTCTGATGTTCAGAATGTTAAAGATGTTAACAACTTAGTCATTAATTTAACAAAGTATACTTTTCATCTAGTGAACTCAGTGTGTTAAATTAAGGTCTGGGATTTGTGCCATCTTTTTATGTGTCTCATTATGATACAATAAATGATGTTAAAATCTTCTGTAGAAATTTAAACTTAAAATATTTCTTTGCACATAAAGAAGGGGCTTTGGAACCAACCAGTCCAGAGGGTTTTTGGTTTAAAAATTCAGAGTTTATGCCTCCCTATCATAGCACCATAAAAACCTTTGAACAGTTGGTTTTAAAGGATCTACATGTCAATCAATTGAGTATTTTTTGCTCTGGTATTGATAATTTGACTCTTTTGGAGAAACAGGCTGTCAAATCCTTGGCAAACAATGAACATATAGTTATAGTGGAAGCAGATAAAGGTGGAGCATTTGTTATATGGGAGAAGGAACAATATTTACAAGAGGCTCAGCGCCAGTTATCTGATACAGTTTTTTATTCAATAAAGTCTACTAATCCCACACTAGAATACAAACTGGAGATTGATAAATTTCTTGAAGAGGCTAAAGACCAAGGGATAATTACATCTTCTTTGTTGTTACAGTTGAAGGTTGACAATCCATTACCTCAATACTTCTACTTGGTCCCCAAGATTCATAAAACACTGTACAAACCACCTGGATGCCCTATTGTGGCAGGTAGAGACTCATTAATAGAACCTTTGTCTGAATATTTAGAGTATAAGTTTAAACAGCTTCTCCCACTGGTTACAGCTAGGATTAGAGATACAAAACAGTTTTTGTCCTTGATGGACAATTTGCAAGTTTTGACTACAGATTATTTGGGGACCTTAGATGTTCAATCACTGTACACCAGTATTCTGCATGAAGGGGGAATCAGGGCCATAGAATATTGGATGATACAGTCCAGTTTGTTTAGTGAGCAGGAAAGAATATTTTTGATAGTCTTAAAGTATTCCAATAAAACTCGTTCAAGCAGCGACTTATAAAATCTACTTGTTTAATGCAATAACATAACCAACAAAACACAAAAATAAAGGCATAAGCTGATTTAAGTATATTTTCTGCATTTTATTGTGGTTTTATAATTTGGACTGATTCCTCAGATCTAGCTCTGTTGAAACTGTCTTGTGTGTGTCTCTGAAGCTCTGCACTAGTTGTTAAACTGCTTTGAAATTCCTTTAAGTGTTAATTAGCTTGGGGGTTTCTGATAACATTAAAACCTGTGTTGGTTACATTTCTTGTAATCATTTTAAATTGAGTTGCTTGCTACTGAGATTTGTCTGCATACATCAACTGGACATAAGCTGATTTAAGTATATTTTCTGCATTTTATTGTGGTTTTATAATTTGGACTGATTCCTCAGATCTAGCTCTGTTGAAACTGTCTTGTGTGTGTCTCTGAAGCTCTGCACTAGTTGTTAAACTGCTTTGAAATTCCTTTAAGTGTTAATTAGCTTGGGGGGTTTCTGATAACATTAAAACCTGTGAGATTTGTCTGCATACATCAACTGGACATAAGCTGATTTAAGTATATTTTCTGCATTTTATTGTGGTTTTATAATTTGAACTGATTCCTCAGATCTAGCTCTGTTGAAACTGTCTTCCCCACCCCCCCTCCCTGTTGTTGGTTGTAGTTTAAATTTGGTGGCTTTTGCAGTGCCCGCCCCACTGTAGATTTGATCTAGGACACTCCCCCAGTCCCATCTCTTTACCGCATTCTATCTAATAAACCCTTTCTGCACTTGCTTTTAGTCCTTTTTAATTTAATTACATTTTTTTCAAACTGTGTATGGACTAATATTGCTACATACTCAAGTGTGCCAGCTTGCACTGCATGTGAATTGTTTTTACTACTGTTTTTGCTACTTTTCTGAAAAAAAATTATCTGCTTTTACTGTATTTGTGTTTCTTCCTAATTTATTTTGCTTTTGCACCATCTTAAAAGTACTCAGTTGTATTTATTACTTCTTGGTGCAACTCATTCTAAGCCTTCTAGTTTAAGCACCTGGGCTTCAGACCAGTTGTTTTACATTAAGAAGGTTTGTGGTTTGCACTGTAGTGGCAGGACAGGTAGCTTACATCCTTCTAAGTTGGGAACTGCTGATTGAGGGCTCAGTGTCAGTTATTCTAAAAGTGTATTAATTCTGGTTTAAGCACTTGGGCTTCAGGCCAGTTATTTTACATTAAAAGGGTTCGAGGTCTGCACTCTTGTGGGAGGAGAGGCTGGACTCTGCCCTTCTGAGCTGGGAATTTCTGGTTAAAGGCTTATAGTGCCTGCATATTTGAACTGCTTCTTATTGAAATTGGTACACCTTGTTTACTGTAGCGTAGACTAGATCCAGGCCTGCTGAATCTAGTTTTGTTTGTATAACTTAAGCACTAATCCAGGCATTCTTCAAAGTATTCAATTGTATTTATTACTGCTTGGTAGTAACTTGATTAAAGTGTAGCTATCATTCTAAGTCTTTTGGATTAAGCACTTGGGCTTCAGACCAGTTGTTTTACATTAGGAAGGTTTGTGGCCTGCACTGTGGTGGCAGGACAGGTGGCTTACATCCTTCTAAGTTGGGAACTGCTGATTGAGGGCTCAGTGTCTGTTATTCTAAAAGTGTATTAGTTCTGGTTCGTGGTCTGCACTCTTGTGGGAGGAGAGGCAGGACTCTGCCCTTCTGAGCTGGGAATTTCTGGTTAAAGGCTTATAGTGCCTGCATATTTCAACTGTTTCTTACTGAAATTGGTACACCTTGTTTGCTGTAGCATAGACTAGATCCAGGCCTGCTGAATCTAGCTCTGTTTGTATGCGTGTTGTTTGTTTGCTTGTTATTTCCCTGAAACGCTAATACCACCTAAACGCGGCTTTTCAGCGCTTCTGTGGATCCCTAGTGATATCTGCATTGCTTACTGTACTCATTTCCTTGTTTCACTTAAAAGAAAGTTACTGTTTGTTGTTTTTGCATTTAAGTTACCTGTAACACATTGCATTTAAGTTACCTGGCACTTGCTCACTAAAGGCACTTGCTCACTAAAGCAATTGTATAAGTCAGCACTAAAAAATTAAAAGCACTACATTCTCACAAAGTCCTCGAGTACCTTGTCCCCAATTGGCCCTTTTTTTTCAATTATAAATGAATTCCCAATACTATTCTAGCATGTCCAAAGGTCAGTTGTCAATCTTCTCTCCGGTCCAGCTGGTGAATCTGGGAATCTTGAGGCAATGTTACAACTGCCTCATGTACACAGACAACCCTCTCCTCCTCCCAGTAAATTCCAACACATGTGAGAGATGCATCCATATAGCCAAACTGGAGGCTAAGCTCTCTCAACTCGGTACTGGCGAAACCAGTCAGGAGGAGAAGGAAACCACACTCAGTACAATTCCAGTCTCACATAGACCTACCACGACAGCAGACCAAACACATAAACACACAAAAACATACTCGGAGGCTCTAAATAAAAATCTGTCTAAGCAGCAGAGACCTCCAAAGAAGACACCCAAGCAACTGCTACCCCAAAACAAAACACGTGCAACACATATCTCACAAAGCCAGTGTGCCGAACAGTCACAGCCCTTAAGGCTAAACAACACACCTGATACACTTGTAATAGGTGACTCTATCATCAGTCACACTGACGTCCCGCTCACCAGGCTGAACAAGGAGAAGGTCACGGTGAGCTGCCTGTCGGGCACTAGGATTGGCCGCATAACACAAGCACTCAGGTCACTCCAAGGCAAGTACAAATATGACTCAGTCATTGTCCATGCTGGTGTGAATGACCTGAGATGTACCTCCCTGGACTACATGAAAAGAGACATAGAGGAGCTCTCTGAGCATGTGGCCCAGGCCGGTATGACCCTGACCTTGAGTAGCATCTTACCCTCACCAAGAATGATGGGGCGGATGCAGCATCAGTATAGGTTTGAATGATAGTATAACTATGAAGCCACTATTGCACAGATTGAGTTATTAATTATTATATAATTTATACATTTTTTACATTCCTTTTTTGCAGGAATATGCCCAATGAAACTATATATATTTCGTACAACATAGTAATTGGATTATTTATTGTATATTTTCTTATTATACATTCTTAACATATTCAGATATTAAGTAGTTGTTTTTTAAGATTTATTAGTGTAATTAAGATTTGTGTGAATTGACTACATTGTGGTAAAAGAGTATGTACAGCTTTAAATACCTTTTAAATTTTTGGAGCCAAAGATTTTATATATATAGTTTGTAATTCAAAATGGCTTTTAGTTCTGATGAAGCCTGTACTATACACGGGTGAAAGCGCTCAACTAGTTCTGTGATTTATTTTTGTGTTTCGTTCGTTATGTTATTGCATTAAACAAGTGGATTTTATAAGTCGCTGCTTGCACGAGCTTTTTTTTGGAATACTTTCAGACTTCTCAAGTCTACATAGTGAGGCGTGACCAATCGTGTTTGTCTTAAAGTTTTTCCAAAAATGCTTTTCTACATGCCAGCAGTTGTCACCCCCGCCATACAATCCTAAACATACCAGGGTCACAGTTTGAAAGAGTTAGGAGAATCTACTCCCAGGAATCAACATATGAAGCACAGGCTTCTGATTTAAAGACCAGAATTATTCATAGGGGTTATAACAAAACTAGGGTAGAAACAGCCCATAGGATATCGAAAAATGTGGATAGAACAGAATTATTGTCAGACAGAGAGCACAAAGCCAGGTTACAAGAAGAAAAAGTGAGGTTTATTACCACTTATGGTGCGAACACTTTTCACATAAAGGATATTCTTTCTAAACATTGGCATGTTTTACATTCAGATTCCTTTTTCACAAAGATAGTTGATGAACATTGTAGTTTTGGATAGAGAAGAGGCAAAACATTGGGGCAATATTTTTCGGCCTTTAAAAAGGGCAGACAGGTGAGTTCTAAATCTACAATGAGTGCAGTAGGTAGCACTTATTGTGGTTCTTGTAAATATTGTAAACTGATGGCGAAAACTAAATCTTTTACCTCAGTGAATACCAAGAGGGTGTTTGACATTAAATATCTCATAAAATGCAGTAGTACATGGGTCATTTACATGGCTGTATGCCAGTGTGGGGCATTTTATGTAGGTCAGACCTCTTGTATACTAAAACAAACAATTGCCCTTCATATCAGTGATATAAAGTGCCAGAGAGTTCAAAGTGCTTTATACAAACACAAGATAATTCATACTACAGCACATTTTGTGTTTGTGGGCTTAGATATGGTAACTATGCACGACAACAATGTTTCTCTTAAACATAAAAGATTAAATGACAAGGAACGTTGGTGGATTGTGAATTTGGGGGCCCTTTTTAAACCTGGTTTAAATGACCAATGGTAGTAATACTAAAGTATACAATACAGATGAATAGAAACAAGCCATAAAGGTTTATATATTAAAGTATATTCATGTGTGTAGTTAGTCCAAATAGACTTAACACACTACTAATGTTGATACAATATTATAATTTACCAACCATATATTATAGAATTCAATATATAGGCATTGTAAATAGAATGTTGGTGTATATATGAAGGGTTTTTTTTTTACAAAAGAAGTTTTTCATTATTTTTCACACACCACAGTATAAGCCTGTATTTCCTTATGTATATGTATGTATATGCATTTGTGTGTACTTTGTATACAGTCCAGGTATGTGTATATATATATATATATATATATATATATATATATATATATATATATATATATATATATATTTATTTATATTCTTCTATATATTGGTAGGGTACTATCTGGCTAAATTATGACATGGGTTTCTATTTTGTATACATGACTTTGTATTTTACTGTATAAAGCCCCTGTTGAGTGCTATTAGTTTGGGTTTTTATGGGTTTTCATGGTGTTGTATATTAAGTTTTGTTTAATTAATTTTGATCAGGTTTGGGGGAGTGTGTGTATATATAAGTTTAGAAATATAATTATTAGTTTATTTGTGTCAGTATTGCAATGATTGGGTAATTGTGTTCAGTTGTATTATTAGAGTCTGCACCTTTAAATATTTGCTGCTTGTGGCTGTACTTTTTTAGTATTTAAATCCGTGTTTCTGCCTTTCAAATCACACATTGATGACGCTTTAGGCGAAACTGGTCAACGGTCTGTGTTACTGATGCAGGCTATGCTTCAATAAAACTTCTCTTCACAGTGGCTGTTCATTTTATTTTATTTTACTTGGAGTGCTGAAGAACTGTTGGGTATTTATGTTATTTACTTCGTGCACCTATTCAGTACGTTCACGTGCACCATTTCATTTGGGATTTATATATATATATATATATATATATATATATATATATATATATATATATATATATATATATATATATATATATATATATATATATATATATATACACATACATATATAGATATATATGTAACTACATATACACACACAGAGATATGTATAGGAAGATACATATTTAGGGGGTACACACCATACAGAACAGCCAGTATTCCTACAGTTGCCACCTTATCAAATGGGCACTATGTGAGTCACCACACAAAAGCCAACTGTTGCCTGAAACATATACCCACAGAGAGGTCAAATAATATAACACCACACACAGGTTTGCATACATGAGAATGCTTTATTTGTGTACTAATACAGTTGTATATGCCATGTCATATGGCTGTTTAGACTTTGAAATACATATAAACAGAGATTAATGCAACTCTCAAACAGATCAATTGATACAGTATCCTGGAAAGCGTAACACATGTTGCTGTCCAGGCCAAGGCCTTCAAGTAGTACAACAGTAAAGACAGACGGGGCAACAGGATAGCAATCAATCAACAGTAAGTAATGCAGATGTATAGTCCAGCAGCCTCTATCTACACTCTGTATGCAATCCCTAGGGGGAAAAGACTTCAGTTGCCACAATGGGATGTATCTGTTATATAACAAGGCATAACTGAAACCATCACAAAATTACACTGACAAGCAGAACAGTCTGTATGGCAGGAAGCAGTAGGTCTGCATTTTCCCAAGATGAATTGTATGGTAATGTACATCCAGATACCTTAAGGCAGCTTACTTCTGATATCCCCTCACATGTTGTTACAGCCTAAGTTAGTTATGGTGCACCCCCCCCCCCATAGACTGACATACAGGGGGGATATACCACTGTTACATATACTGACCTCTGGACTGCAGAAGGGCACACATGTATTGGGCAGATGAAGCCAACACATATATGGACCCAACCCCAAAATATGTGTGGGGGCCACAACAGCAGTGGCATGATGGCAGGAATGGCAGCATGACATACTCACAGGCCACTACATAACAACCAGTGACAGCATGTCGTATGGACAAAGCATGGTGTGTAGGTGGAGGACAGAGGCCGGAACACAGGCCTATATGTGAAATAGTGTTATCATACACTAAGCAAGTTGCTGATGTTACAGGATAGTCTGCAACATACCCTTAGTTAGGAATATGAAGTCTGAAACACAAATGGATGTAGCCATATACTGATAGCACTCAACACACACACTGCCAGTGATATATCTGACACAAGACGTATGTGGTGGAGAGACAAAACATAACAGGCACACCTCTGGCCATCAAGTGGATAGGCCCACAGTTGAGAGCCATGCAGACAGACTGCATTCCATGTTAAACTAGTATGTACACACAGACCCTGTAACAGTGGTACTATACAATGCATACAACACTACTCACACTCTGTCTGTAGTTCTGGAACCTCATACAAATATGTAGCGGGCCTGAGTGTTCAATTTCTCTTGTAAGAGGTATTGCTACCTGCTGTCTGTAACACTGCTGCCCACACACAGGAAGGATGACCACCATACAGGAAAGGTAAAGGGGCCATGCCCACATAATGTAGGGATTTATAGTAGTGGGTTCCCATGACATTGATAACTGGAAGTACTACACAGCATGCTGCATGCAGGTAGCAAGTGGAGGACACTGATTAGTGCAGAGGCCATCAGCTGATTATGTGCATTACCTACAAAAGCCATGCTGCAATCTATTCCAAGCAGCTCAATCCATTTACTGGAGAGAGAGAGAGAGAGAGAGAGAGAGAGAGAGAGAAACCAGAACCACAACCAAAACCAAAACTGAAACAGAAACAAAGAAAGCAGGCTAAGGAAAAAGGCAAGGAGAAAAAAAAACTCCTACAAGGAAGCCATTCAAAACAGACCTCATTCCCACAACAGGTATGTGAAATATATATGCATGTAACTGACTGTAGTACTTGGTCCATAATACTGGGATAGATGATGTGGAATTATATATATGTGCCATCAGGTGTTGTTGTAATGATGTTCAGCTGAACAACTGCTATGGACAATAGAGTCTGTCCCTGTGGGTAGTGGGCCATACCTGTCAACTGTGCAGAGCAGCACTGACTGACGAGATGTAAGCCAACATATTGTGTGTTGTGTAATGTAAAGGATGTATATTGCTGTGGCCAATAGCTAGTGGTGGAAGTAATGCCATAATGATGGACAAGTGGGTTCCAGAGCCCACCAATTGCAGAATACTCAGGTTAACATGTATTTTAGCATGCTGAAATGCCATAGGTGTGTAATAGGCTTGCCTGCAATCTGGCCCTATATATACCCCCCTAATGTTAGGCTGTGTCCATATGTGGCACCTGTCGGTGTTGTAGCAAGGCAGAACAGTGCAGCTGTGCAGGAAGGAGAGTTAGAGATTGTGGACCTGATTTCTGAATGTACCCCATATATAGGTATGTATATATGTACACACACACACACACACACACACACACACATATATATATATATATATATATATATATATATATATGTGTGTGTGTATGTATATATATATATATATATATATATATATATATATATATATATATATATATATATATATATATATATATATATATATAAATATATATACAATATATATATATATATATATATACACACACACACACACACACACACACACACACACACACACACACACACACACACACACACACACACACACACATGTGTATGTCTACAGATATACAGATACCCATATGTAGACATATATATATATATATATATATATATATATATATATATATATATATATATATATATAAAACACATATAAAACACATATATAGAACATAAAATATATCTACACATATATACATATATATTTGTGTATGTCTACATATATACAAACGCACCCACATATGTATGTAAATACATGTCTCCTATATTACCACCTCAGTGCTGAATGATATGTGTGAGGGAGCATCACACATAGCAATACACACAGATATATACAGCTGTTAGTGTGTGCAACATGGACGGTTATGTGACATATGAACCCCTTGTTGGGACCACATTGCCCTTGTCTGTGAAGTAGGGAATGGGAATATGGGGAAGGATAGTTGGTATATTTGTGGGGGTGGTTCGGGTTTGTAGATACAGAGGACAGCCTACAGAGGTTGTATATGACACATGTGGTAGGTAAACACCCTAGATGGTGTGTGTGGTCTGTGATGTGGAAGCCCCATGAGTCCCCATATGGAAACAATGGAAACAAAGTCCCCACCCATTGCTAGTCACAACAGCAGTTTCACGGCCCTGAAGGTGCCTGGCCTGGAGGCTGAGCAGGAGTAGCATGTTGACCCAGTGATTGTGTACTGGGCACCTCAAAGTGCTGTTGCACATCCCACAAGTTTCTGTGGAGCCCCCTATGGAACAGACCCTAGACCTGACCTCGGGTGACAGAATCATGTCTGTGTGTGCCCCCAGGGTGGGGGGGGATCACCATCCCCTAAGGTGGTTCCACCTGAAGGTAGTGCTGGACCAGTAGATGAGGAGGTCCCAGGGTGTGTCCCACATGTGATGTGGCCTGGTAACATGGCCAGATGAGGTGGGAGAGGGGGTTCTGCTGGAAACTATTCCCTAAACATGCTATTGTGTCACTGTTATAGAGCATGTGTGGGTAGTAATAGTCCACACAATCCCAGAACATGTCCAACAGCATGCATATATATCCCCAATAATGCAGAATGACAGATGTGCAGCAATCACATAGCAAGCATACCACATGCATATATTGAACCATATTGGCCCTGACAATGGCATGCAGGTGAAATAGTCCATAACAGGCCAGCAATGATAGTGTCCCCACAGGGAACATGGCTGCAAACACATAGCACAAAGCATGGTACAATACAATATATGTCCCAATGTAGGTATGCTGTAGCCATACTATTGAGTTGTGTGAACAGTTTGTTGTCACTGATATGGTTGGGGGGAGACAGAGATGTGTATTAAGAACTATGGTAACCTTACTGTATGAGTTGCTCAGACCTGTTTCCATCTTTATGTCTTTCAGGCAAGATGATCCACGGCCATTTACCAGGGTATTCAGCTGCGGAAAATGAAGTCATTTTGAACCACCTTATACAGAACTATCCAGTTCTGTTCAGCAGCACAGCCCATGAGCAGCAGAAGCGGACTGCCCTGTGGAACGATCTAGTCCACAGGGTCAATGATGTCGGCCTGCATAACCGCAGTTATGAGCAGGTCCGTCATCATTGTACTGACCTGCTTTGCAATGCCCATCAGCATGCTGCTGCAGTCCAGGGGGATCACCTCACAACAGGGAGGGGTCATGCCATCCATCCCCCTGACACGTGTTGAGGAGCTTCTCTCCAGCCTCGTGGCATCTGCCCACCCGGACACCCAACAAGTGGTGGAGACCATTGTGGAGGTGGGTGCTACCCACACACTGGCTGAGGACTGTGCAGGTAAGGCCACAGGGCACATCAGTAGACCACTGTTGTGTATGCATCCGCATCTGTACAGGTAGATCATGCATATGTGAGATGTCATATATATAGTCTGTTGCTGTGTAATAGTAATAAACAGATATGCATAAGCTGTAGTACTGTGGACTTGTACTGTTGATGTACTGTGGTGCTGCACCCACCCTGTAGCAATGCCACAGATGTGGCCACTTACATCACATCTCTCACACTCTTATGCAGGTCCCTCTGGTATACCACCAAGGCAGCAGCCTGTAGCTGGTGAGTATGGTATGGTTTATGTTCATGCTTGCCAATACACTGGGTATGTAATGGCTACGGTATATTCCATGCACACATCTAACACACCTACCCATAATGCATGCCATACATGTTCATGTATTGTTGCTGTTAACTGCACTGCATCACAATGATGACCATGATGGGGTATCTGAAGGGTATGTCAGACATCTGCAAGATAACTGACATCCTGTCATTGTGAAATGTGTCCACAGGGGTGAACATAATGGTGGGACACATGTCCTACAGTCGGGACATGTGTGAAACATCACCCTTATACAGTGCTACAACAGTGTATATACCAGCATTACAGTGGCAACTGTTACAGATCAACATTGCGGCATACTATAATACTGTGGTCCACAACTCTTAACACCTGCAATGTGGTCCCAACATGAGCACTGAGTGCGTAATATGGAACCGTAGGTTAGGGCCACAAATATGGGGAATACATACTTTCACAAACACTGGTAGCATATGTGTGCACACACTCCAGAGAAAATATAGTGGAGGCAGCTGTTGAGGTACTGCCTGCATGCATTTGTCATGGAAATGCACCATTCAGCAAGTACACGTCCCCAATGACACACCACGTAGTGGTCAGCTGTCCAAGACGTCTGGCCATCAAATGTACACACTTACATGCAACAGAGGCAGGTGTGGCTTGCACACATTGTACATGACATGGCTTGGGCCCCATACTCAACAGGTAGCACCCATGAGCTGCACATGTAGCCATACCTCACCATTGCATATGTCATGGCAAACAGTGCAGACAGTCATGTATGTGGCACATATGTATGGGACAGGAATGATGTAGAACATAAACAGATGGCCACCCAAGACAAATGCTGTCACATGTAGCGAACTGTTCATGCAGGCTGGTCACTAAGATGCCACAACATTGAGGGGGTAGCAGGAATGTCCAGCAAGTACTGGCTGTGTGGTACCTGTGTCAGCGATTGTCTGGACTCTGCAAGCGCATGGCCTATGGGTTAGGGTAAACAGATGTGACAGTTGTACCACAGGAAACATCAGCCAGGTCTCTCTACAGGTAGTGTATGCATAACAGAAGAGGTACTTAACAGTTATGTATTGCAATGTGTACTGGTGTATCATGACCACGTTGGAAACCTACAGACAGTATTATGTAAGATACAGGTGCTGCACAACCAATGCCTCACCCCAACTCATGCCCACCATCCCCATATGTACTGTGCCAGTGCCAGTGTACATCTGTATGTTTGCCAGTCATTAGCTAGGACTAGGCTGTTACACGTGGTGTTCAGTGTTTGGGACACTGCAAACTGACATATGTGTGGGTCATAGTTATCAAGCATCTGAAAAAAGGCTGAAGGTGGGGGTGGGTCTGTCATCATGACACACCAGTGCACTGCAGCAGGAACCCTTAGGATGTTAAGAATGGCTGTATCTGCACAAAGTTAGGTTCAGGAACTGTGGCAGATGTAACCCTAAATCCACAGCAATAGTGACATCAGTGTGTGAACACCAAGGGATGTGCACATAAGAAGACCTTGCAATCATGCAGAGTTGGGGGACATGTGTAGGGCAGACTGACCATATACTGGCAAATGCAGATGGCCCATGCTAGTATACCCCTGCCAAGAAAAGTGACTGCTGTAGTACATATAACAATAGGTACAACAAACCGTCATGATAAGGGTGTGCACACATATGCACCCACGGAGTGTATAAATAGCGGTCAGCATCTGCACACCCAACACATTTCTTAGACACTGCATGTGAATTTACAGGACATATGTCACATATCAGGCTAATGTAATGTTAATATATGTGGTGATGTGGTCCCATGGCATATCCAGGAAAACTACATCATATCAATAAGGGTGTGTACACTCCCTATAGCCACGGTAAGGTTTGACGGTTGTCAGTGTAATGGTATTGTACTGGTCATACATGCACCACTGATGTTAAGATCTGTAAACCAGATATCAGGGATTCACAAATGACATCTGTACACATATCATTCCAGGTATGTGTCGCTCAAACACATAGGGGCTGTGAGCATTAGAGCAGACATAACTGACACAGTAATACACATTCAACAGTGGTTCATACACCTGTGAGGATTGGTGCACAGTACATGGCAGGGTGCAGAACAGGTGCACAGCAATACTGTGTACATGGGTGCAGTGTTTTCCAGGAGAATTCCCCCCAATGCATCACACACATGTATACTGTTGCTAGCATGGATTGACTATAGCTGCACTGCATGCTGTTGGGTGCCATATGTTATGCATGTTGACAGATGGGTAATGAAAGGACTGTGTGTACTATTGTTGTGCAACCTCACCTGTAGGTGTGTGTGTGTGTGTGTGTGTGTGTGTGTGTGTGTGTGTGTGTGTGTGTGGGGGGGTTATTTTGTCTGTATGTGCAATCTGGTGGAATGGAGGGGGGGTTGTTGCATGTAGAATGTGTTTGTGTATGTGTGTATGTTTGTGTGGGTGTCCATGTATGCACATGTGTGATTGTGGGGTTGTTCATATGGCATGACTTCCCTTTGGAATTGTGCAGTACATGGACATAGACTGACACATGAGACACCAGGGCTATTTGTCTGATATGTAATCACAGGACAGCTGATAGTATAATAAGGTCTGTAGCATGGAACATGCATTGGGAGGGAAAGTAGACACCAGGTATACCCTTAATATTGCAAATAGCAGAAAGGTGAATGACTACCCATGTATGCAGCACTACAGATACATTGGGGAATTACTAGATAACACCATGGTGTGCATCCATATATTGCTGTTGTCCACATGATAAGTTGATTGAGCAGCAGATCTGGCATGTACTGAGCAATAGTTACATATGACACTCCAGTGCGTGACATTATGGAGTGAACATAGTAGCCCCTAACATATAGGAGCCATGCTCATGATGTCCAGACATACCCAGGTGAACACTGGATAACAGCAGCGAGGCCATGTAAAACCTACTCCGCTCAAGTGAAGGAAGTAATGGAGTAATAGGTCTTGTGTTGTGATCACTCGTCTAGGCATTTAGAGGAATGATACATTAATGACTGGTATTAATGAGTGTATGTTATCAAGTGTGATGCAGGATGGGGAACATATTGTTATACAGGTCTTAAAGTGCATTTCTTGTTTTCCCCCACAGGTGGCGAGGTGGGCCTGGGGCCCTCCTGCATGCAATCTGATGTTGGTGTCCCTACAGATACCGCAGATGATGATAGTACTGTTGAGGCACAGGCGGGGTTGTCAGAGGCTGAAACTGCACCATCGTTTGACATCCCCCTTTTAGCCAGCCCAAACCCACACACAGTTACAGTGCCTATACATACTCCATCTCCAGTGGCCATAGCAGAGGGACAGTTGGCAGTTGGTGGCAGTGTACAGGAGAGTATGGTATCTATGCCTACTGTGTCTGGTCACAGCAGGCATAGCCGGATGTCTGGCAGGGCACCACATAGGCAAATGTACTGGAGTGTTTGTGGTAGGGCCACTGGTCATCATGCCCCTGGCAGAAGCACCACAACTGGTACTACCAGGTGTATGTTTCAGACTATCATGGGGATGCAGGCACATATGGAACTTTACACCAGACAGGGCTTGAGGCTGCAGAGGGCTGCTCTCTCATCTGCAAGCGACAACTTCCATGAACTTTCTGGTGCCCTCCGTGATTATACCGAGCTCATGTATAGATGGTTGGGTGAGATGGTGGGTCTCATCGACCGTAGTTTGTCTGTGCTCGAACATGTGGTGGGAGTGAGGCAATGGCCGTGTAGATGTAGGCCAGCAGCACCAACAGCTGGCAGTCGATGTGGACATGCTAGGACACCAAGGCACTCCATTAGTGGCAGTACCAGCCCCAGTGCTGCAGGGGGGTGCTGTTCACACCACACCACAGCAGGCCACGTGCACATGGCCCTGGCCAGTCCCAGGAGGGACCTGGTTCCAGTGGATATCTGTCATCATCAGGGGAGAGTAGCACATCGAGGCCTGTACCTGGACATGCCCATGGAACCCCAGGCAGGCATAGTCTGTGTGTCCATGGCCAGAGGTGATGAACTGCACACCCTGCCAGGTATGGTCTGCAGCTGTCCAAGAAACACCTGTATAGGGAAGCCACATGGCAGAACTGTGTGCATGCATACCCACACACTATAAGAACACACCTAGGGCAACTCCATACCTACACACACCACATCACCATGCCCATTTCAACTAATTGCACTCCTCACTCACACACATGGTGTCAAACGTATGGCCCATCCTTGGTCTCTGGCAAACCAACAACACACCCTGTGCATATGATGATACCTGTATCACATCCCTGTCATCCATAACATCAATGCAGGGACAGGCTAATATGATTGTGATGCACACAGTGACTGTACTACAGTGTACCAATGTACTGCTGTGTAACATGTTGCCAGGAGTAATGATTAATGCATACATGTTAGGTAGTGTAGCTGTCCAGCCATGATGCATTATAGCTGTCAGTAACAATGACTGATTGTGGTCTCCATAATGTTATCTATTTGCATTGTAGGTGTACATGTGTCAGCAGGAGGATGGTCTGCAGTCATATTCCGCAAGGGGTATGGCACTGTGATGACACCATGGCTGTGGCATATCCTAGCTACAGTTGAGCACGTCACAGGTTTGTTTAACAGTTACTGCCTGTGCCACATGGACAGGTGACCCACTGGGACATGTATAATCAGCAACCTGATGTAGATCCATCCACATACATGCATACTCTTACTTGGTAACACTGGGACTAGACCCCTACCTAGGTATGCAGTGCTACTGAAGTGTGTGGCTTTCATTGCACACACCACACAGCGTTTAGGGTGAGGTGTGTTCCAGGTTACATGTTACATGCAGAACATCCCCAGACATGTACAGTATGGTAATGGGGGATGTAATGGTTGTATATGGACAATACATAGTGTGACATACCATCATATACACATTAACAGACACATAACAGGCAGACACACATCCAAGAGACCCGGGCCTATCAGTGCTAACTTAATTGTCAGTGTGTCCAATGTGTTACAGGTAGGCTGCACACAGCACATGCATAACTGGGCTGGATTGTGGTATCAGTTACCTGCATGGTTGCTGGTGACAGTGGTCACCATACAGTGGTACATGGGACATATACCGGGTGTGCCATGGTGTAATAACAGTGTCCACAGCACCCGCATCCCACAGTGGATATTGTACTCACTGGAGCACATGATGACACTCTGGCATATCCACCATCACACATTGTCCATGACTGCGATACAACCCATTGTACATCCCAACAGTAGTATTACAGGGATATGCATCTAATGCACATGCCACAGGCATAGTAGGGTGTTGCATTGTCATGCCTCACCTATGGACACCAACAACACTATCCATACTACTGTGTGGCAATGCGTATTGTAATAGGAATATGTGGCCTCGGAATGCGGTAACCTACAGATATACAGACTTGCACACATACACACACTTGCCAGAACTCAATGGGTATCCCATGCCTATCGACCCATTTGTACAACACTGTTGTGCTGGTACTGCAAGGCTCATATAGCCGTTAGGGTGAGGAGCATAACAGGGTACATGTAATGTCTGGTACAGCAGCAGCCACATTTTACTATGGCAATGGGTATTGCGGTGGGTGTGCAGGCCCTCATTCCCAACTACAGGTGTACTAAGACACAGACACTGCTATCCTCAGTAATGCACACATACACATTTGTCAGTACTGGGGTGCATTGTTGCAGGTGGTCATATGTGTGTACCTCGCTATTGTCCATGGAAAGATGGGAAGTGTAGGTGATGTGTGTACAATGGTATCATGCCACCTGCCATGTGCCAGCAGGCAATCTATTGACAGACACCACTATGGTGACCCTCAGGGTGAGAGTGACATGCATCAGCCAATTCTCTGGGTGCCTCCTGAAAATGGCCACTGAGGTGATCCATTTGACATATATGCAACATGCATTACAACACATGGTTAGTGTCTGTGATGGAGACCTGTACCCAAGCATGTTCTGTTGACTGTGGTAGTGTAGTGGAGGTACCCATGGCATGTGGTGCATACAGGGTGTTGTCTCCTATATGTGCCAGTTATAACACAGCTGGGCAGACATGCCAGTGTCAGTCAAGCATAGGTGCCTGTATGTATCCAAGCTGGATACCTGCAATCTGCACTTCTGTACAGGGACTGACAGACATCATTTTGGCAAGTAGCTATGCAGTAGGATGGATGAATGTGTCAACAGATAGATGTCTGACACCAATATGTATGCCATTACTACATGCTGGAAGCCCTGACTGACATGTGCTGTATAGACAGTAGTCTACGGTTACTTTCCATATGTCAGATCATTATCCAGTAGGGGATATATACTGTGACATAACTCAAACACATGGAACACAACAGTAAGGCCTCAAAGTCCAGCTATGCCTGCAGGGGTGCTTGTTGTCAGTACTACATTTAGCAATCTACTTTTGTCTGGGAAAGCACTGTCAACAGTAGTACCGCCATGATACACTACATGCCAGTGTGACAGCACATAACCTGGGTTACTACCCTTGTATGTAACACATTCACATGGATAAGAGTGCTGTACATGTCTTATATACTTGAGTGTACCAGACATGACACTCACACCCCTTGCTACTGTAATGACAGCACATAGACGCATGTTATGTACATGGCATTACATATACTTATTACAGATGTCATTACCCTGCTATATCATCAGACTTGGACATGAGCACTGGTTACCAGGGCTGAGCCATGCTTAGCAAGTTTCAGCATTGCTGCAATATTACAGCTGAGCATATTTGTGCACTGGTAAGCAAAGCCTACATGGTGTAAATGCCCGTATGTTTAACTGTACCTTAGCACTGCTTAGCTTTGCGCAAACCCATGCAAATGCACTTAAAGCTACTCAAAACTGCCTTAACCACTGTGTATCAAACAGCCTTTGTTCTGCCCAGCAACAAAATAAACAGCCCTTGAACCCAGGACCCTGTACACTATAGTCACAACAGTTAACCACTACACCATGACAGCTGTGAAGGCAGTTGTTGGTTTTCCAATATATCTGTCAGTACACATATTGAATAGTATTGAACAATTGCTTTGACTTCCACAGTTGTGTAGTACTTGTTATTGCTATTACTGTTGCATCACATATGTTGTTATATCTAAATATACACATATCAGATACATACGGTGAGATACATCTGGGAAGGTATACACAACCATGATGTTTACACATGACAAGGATATGAATATATACATATACATATGTAGATATATGTCTACATGTACATACACATATATATTCATATATATGTATTTCTACACATCTGTATAGTGCATCATACATATGGCCATTTTTAGATCTCTCTGTAGATATATATATATATATATATATATATATATATATATATATATATATATATATATATATTTATATATGTGTGTATGCACATCCTATGAGTACAGATATACCTATTTATGTTGATATATATGTAGATATCCATAACTATATGTGCATATATATCTATATATATCTGTATATGTGCAGGCATATATAGCTGTGTATATGTATATATTTGAGTTTGTATCTGTATATATATATATATATATATATATATATATATATATATATATATATATATATATATATATATATATATATATATATATATATATATATATATATATCCATATATATATATATGTAGATATGTATATGTGTATATATCTATATAGATATATGGATATACATATATATATATATATATATATATATATATATATATATATATCTATATGTATATACATATATATATATATATATATATATATATATATATATATATATACCCAGAACATGGAGTGGAGTCCTACCTCAGCACCAATAGTCTGAACCTCTTAGTGCAAGGGGATGTCATGTATATATTGCAGGTATATATGCAGACTGTTGCTACTGTAACAGGGGTTGTCTTAATAGACATGTTGTGGGAGATCACATCTGCTTTTGACATGTTTGCCATTGGCTACTGACTGACATCCTAAGGACATCATAGTACAGTACCACTGCTAGCACAGTAATGATCCTGTGGACTACAGCAGAGATATGACCAATATATGTGGACAGTCTGGCAGTCTGTGGTCAGTCCAGAGGTGTACACAGATCCCCTTCATGCGAGATATGTGGACCATGCCTGACAATGTGGATGTTAACAGGCATGTACATGGGTATATCACATAAATACTGGACTACAGATGCCCACACAGTTTATGCATTCACACATGCCACTCTGTCTTGACACATCATACATGGTGGTACAGAGGTCACATGGCCACATACTACCCAGTAGTTAGTGACATACATCTGTACAGAATCTCACTGCTTTGTCAGAAATACACAACAGGTATGGTGGCCTGGTAGCAGTATGTCTTGCAAATAACTGGACATAACAGCACACTGGGTAATTACACTAAGGTGCTAGGCATGTCACAAAGCACTGTGCAAACTACAGGCAGACTGCCAGAACACTGGACTACATTTTGCATGGGGGAATAGACGTACCTGCAAATATAGTAGGCTCTACATGCATGTCACAGCACTGAGTAACAGACATCTGTGAGAAAGTGCATACCCACAACCAATGTGGACACAGCCACAGTCACATATGGTACACAAGTTTAATATGACACTGTATAGACTGTCTGATAAACACTATCCTCATATGTGCCACTCACACACTAACCCTACACAAACTTTGTCATGACACAGTGTGGTCCGATGCCTGTCTCTGGTATGGGACATGTGTGTGTTTGGCCCTAGAGACATGTGAGCTGATAGTGTACCATTCCCTGGAGCAGCATGTAACATCAGATAGAACAGGACCAGGAACAATGGCATCTACCACAGTCTGTGCACAGCCCAAAGTACGTATGAGCAATACACATACTGTTGACAATAACCATAAGTACACAGACCCCAGTACTGTACACACAACCGCAGAATGCCCAGGTTATGTCCTCGGAAATAACCCCTACTATACATAACATGTCTAGCAGTCTGACATCTGACTGGCTTGTTATCAGGTATGATGTCAATAAATAATGCTGTACAGAACATATGCATCTCTTACTGCATGACATATGTACAAGGTTGACAGACTTGTGGCTGGAGCCACAAACACTGGGCCAATATTGGCATGTTACTGTGATAACCTCATGCATTTACTGTCATACCAGGGTTGTTGTGACATATGTCCTATGAGGGATATGAAGTCAGTAACTCTCATGGCTGTCACCATGTACTGACTGCAATCCTCAGACTATGCTTCTGCAGTTCTAAAGTAGGTGTTCTGTGAGTGACACAAGAAACATTAGGCTCCACACACTGCCCAATCTGCAGATAACCCTGCAGGTGGGAGTTTCCTCAACCACATAACACTGTCATGACAAGTATTAAATCGTGTAGACCAGCCATATCCACACACACCCTGTTAAACCAACATTACTACAAATGCAGAAGAACAACACTTACATTGTGAATTCAAGTCTGGCACATCCCCCTCCTGTCTGTTGGCCTTTCTCCGCAGTGTATGTTGTTAGAGGTTAATCCCAATACCATCTGTGATGCTGTTTGCCAAACACCAACTTGAGGTCCTGCTCACAGTTGATGAAAAGGCCCAACACCCACATGATGTTCCTAGATATTGGAGTGTGTTTCCATGCATTTGGCTATGGGAATGTTACCACAGCTGTTCCACATGCAATCAACTAGAGGGGAACTGCAATTCATGCAGAGGCCATCAGCTGATCATGATCATCACTTACAAAATACAAGCTGCTGCCTAAGCAAAGAAGGTGTACCTCTTCACATCCACCAGAGAGGGAGTGAGAGATTTAGAGACAAAGTAAGTCAGGGAGGGGGTGGGAGAGTAAAACTTAAGCATGCTTGTGTCACACACCTACCAGTATGGGGTTTTAAACCCCTGACTGACTATGTATTGCTAGCACATGTCTATGCAGTCATTGCATGCTCCACATAGCTTATATGTTGGAGAGCTGTCCAAAGGTATATCTGATGGTGAGTGACATCTGCAACAGTGATATAGGAGTGATAAGGTAGGTGTAGTATACATGCCTGTCCACATGAACAGGTGTCAACATCAACACAGCCACACTCTCTCAGGGACTCACACACATTAACACAGTTGGCAGGGTCATGAATAGACTTCTTAACTAGCTAGTTTGCCACAATACAGTAATACTCAGGCATCACATGCACCACAAGGGTTATCCGGATGATATATGGGCAAAGGTTATGTGAAGGTGTCTGAAATCAGACAGCATGCTTCACTAGGCCAATGGGAGTTGTAGTGAGTGTGAATGTGGTCAAAAGCATCATACTCCACACACACACAGACACAGTGTGCCAGTACTGACATGCATGGGTGCATTGCTTCACAGGTGTGTAGTGGTTGACTGTGCCAGAAGACTGTACAAGGTTAGCTGAAGGGTATACCTTGGCATTAGGCCACATGACAATGGTCTGCAGTGTGGCTCAGGGGTGTAGTGTCTGGATTGGCCCACACAGGTGAGTATTGTATTCACCATCCAGTCACCTAGGTTACTATTGTGTGTGGTCAGTGCTGTGCAATGCTTGCCATGTATGTGCTGTATAGTCCATGACATGGACAGTGTCTGGGATGTGCACATGCCCCACATGTATGTTCAGTGACATGTGGAGCTGTACCTGGGGTGTCTGGCCCATGTTGTGTACACAGATTGTTATCATCAGATGTGCCAGTCCTGGCCTCATGTGGCGGCAACTGGTAATGGACATCAGGTTGACCCTTCACCTACATTGATATCTTGATACAGGTATTCTCTGGTGTCAGTGGCATCTGTCCATACAGGGCATGTATTTAAGGCATGGTATGTCTTTTGTGGTGGCACTACAGTTGTTGCAGGCATCCAGTGGGGAACATAGTGAAGGCGTACTGTCTGCAGTCATGTGCCTATTGTAGTGATGGGACAGGGTGCCATGCCCTCTGTAGTCCACTGCAATCACACCACAGTTACTACCTGTGGGCAATATGTAGGGTACTACCAACAAAGTGGTTGTTGCCTAGGCAAGTGTGTTTGTGCATGACATATGGATTGGGAGTGTTCTTTGGGCAATACAAGGGTTGCTTAATTTGTTCGCCAGGCCTTGATGTCACATGTAGGGGTATGGATTGGCAACCCTAGCCTCTCAGCTATTTGACATCTGTTATCCTTGTAAGGTGGAAATTGTGACATATAATAGGCCCACCATATAAGAAATTTGCAAAACCTGCTTCACAATGAGTCCAGTTGTTACACAATCACCTCCACACAGGATACGTCTGACAAACACAGGCACACACACACACACACACACACACACACACACACACACACACACACACACACACACACACACACACACACACACACACACACCAAGTCTCACAGCTGCCATGTCTGGGATTGGAACTCCTACCTAACTAGTTTATCACACTACAGCATTACACAGTTATAGGACTCTCCATGGAGATTACTGGACTACTTCTTCCCCAAAGGTGTATTTCAAAGGGAATGACATCAGCAGGCTTGGCAAAAAAGGGCAATGGAGGTTGTATTGACTGTGAATGGCCTCAAAAGCATTGCTCCCTACACCGACAAACTAACACACACACTTGCCATGTCTGGGAATAGAACTCCTACCAAACTACTATATCACACTAAAGCATTGCACTGTTATAGGATGCACCACAGAGATTACTGGGCTACTCCTTCCCCAAAAGTGTATTTCAAAATTAATGACATCAGCAAGCTTGCCAAAGAAGGGCAATGGAGGTTGTATTGCCTGTGAATGTCCTCAAAAGCATTCCTCCCTACACTGACGAATAAACACCCACACTTGCCATGTTTGGGAATAGAACTCCTACCAAACTACTATTTCACACTACAGCATTATGCTGTTACTGGACACACCACCAAGATTACTGGGCTACTCCTTCCCCAAAAGTGTATTTCAAAATTAATGACATTAGCAGGCTTGCCAAAGAAGGGCAATTGAGGTTGTATTGACTGTGAATGGCTTCAAAAGCATTGCTTCCTACACAGACAAACACCCACACTTGCCATGTCTGGGAATAGAACTCTTACCAGCTACAATATCACACTACAGCATTTTGCTGTTATAGGACACATCATGGAGATCACTAGACTACTATTTCCCCAAAAGTGCATTTCAAAATGAATGACATCAGCAGGCTTGCCAAAGAAGGGCAATGGAGGTTGTATTGACTGTGAATGGCCTCAAAATCATTGCTCCCTACACAGACAAACAATCACACACACAAACATCCACACTTGCCATGTTTGGGTATAAAGCCCCCACCAGACTACTACATCATTACGCTGTTATAGGACACACCATGGAGATTACTGGACTACTCCTTCTCCCAAAAGTGTATTTCAAAATGAATGACATCAGCAGGCTTGCCAAAGAAGGGCAATGGAGGTTGTATTGACTGTGAATGGTCTCAAAAGCACTGCTCCCTCCACAGACATCCACACTTGCCATGTCTGGGAATAGAACTCCTACTAAACTACTATATCATAGTACAGCATTACGCTGTTATAGGACGCACCATGGAGATTATTGGACTACTCTTTCCCCAAAAAGTGTATTTCAAAATGAATGGCATTAGCAAGCTTGACAAAGAAGGGCAATGGAGGTTGTATTCACTGTGAATGGCCTCAAAAGCATTGCTCCCTACACAGACAAACACACACACTTGCCATGTCTGGGAATGGAATCCCAACCAAACTACTATATCACACTACAGTATTACACTGTTCTAGGATGCACCACTGAGATTATTGGGATACTCTTTCCACAAAGGTGTATTTCAAGGTGAATGACTTCAGCAGGTATGCCAAAGTAGGGCATTTGAAATTGCAGTGAGTGTGACTAGCCTAAAAAAGCATTGCTCAGGGGAACACACACACAGTTGCCATGTCTGGGATTTGAATTCCTACCCAACTAGTTTATCATACCATAGCATTATGCAGTTATAGAAAGCACCACAGATATTACCGAGTTACCCCTTCCCCAAAGGTGTATTTCAAAGGGAATGACATCAGCAGGCTTGCCAAAGTAGGGCTTTGGAGGTTGTAGTGACTGTGAATGGCATGAAAAGCATTGCTCCCTACACAGACTAACTAACATACATTCTTGCCATGTCTGAGAATTGAACTCCTATCTGACTAGTTTATCACACTACAGCATTACACATTTATAAAACGCACCACAGAAATTACTGGGCTACTTTTTCCCCAAAGGTGTATCTCACAGTGAATGTCATCAGCAGGCTTGCCAAAGAAGGGCACTGGAGGTTGTAGTGACTGTGACTGGCCTCAAAAGCATTGCCCCCTATACAGACAAACTAGCACACACAAAAACATCCACCCTTGTCATGTCTGGGAAGAGAACCCCTGCCAAAGTAGTTTATCACACTACAACATTAAGCAGTTATAGGACACACCACATAGATTACTGAGCTACTCTTTTCCCAAAGGTGTATTTCAAAGTGGATTACATCAGCAGGCTTGCCAAAGAAAGGCACTGGAGGTTGTAGTGACTGTGACTTGCCTCAAAAGAAGTGCTCCCTACACAGACAAACTAACACACACACACACACACACACACACACACACACACACACACACACACACACACACACACACACACACACACATCCACACTTGCCATGTTTCAGAATCAAACTCCTACCTAACTAGATTATCACCCTACAGCATTAAGCGGTTACAGGACGTGCCACAGAGACGTGCCACAGAGATGATTGGGCTATGCTTTCCCCAAAGGTGTATCTCAAAGTGAATGACATCAGCAGGCTTGCCAAAGAAGGGAATTGGAGGTTGTAGTAACTGTGAATGGTCTCAAAAGCATTGCTCCCTACACGGACAAACTAACACACACAAACATCCACACTTGCCATGTCTGGGAATAGAACTCCTACCTACCTAGTTTATCACACTACAGCATTACGCAGTTATAGGATGCACCGCAGAGACTATTGGGCTACTTGTTCCCCAAAGGTGTATTTCAAAGTGAATGACATCAGCAGGCATGGCAAAGTAGGGCATTTGAATTGCAATGAGTGTGACTAGCTAAAAAACATTGATCTCTGCACTGACAAACACACAGTTTCCACATCTGGGATTAGAACTCCTACCTAACTAGTTTATCACACTACAGTATTACACAGTCATAGGACGTGCCACGGAGACTACTGGGCTATTCATTCCCCAAAGGTGTATTTCAAAGTGACTGACATCAGCAGGCTTGTCATAGTAGGGCAATGGGGAAGTCAGTGTGTGCATGGCCCATAACCCATTCATCTAGAGGTAGACACACCACACTCAGGTGGACACAGGTTTATATTCCACATGTACGTGTATACAACTGCTAGATGACTACTGCCTTGTACAGTCATGTTGCATAGTTAGCACTAGCACCATAAGAGTCTATAATGCTGAGGGATTCCAGAGGCAAATGTCTACGGTGAGTGACATTTACACATCATGTGGTTGTAGCCATTTGGCTGTGTATTGGGTTGGACAGGCCTCATGATGGAAGGCTCTTTGTCACTGTCACTCTCTTCCACACATCTATGTATGTGTACTTTTGGCATATTCTAGTGTGTTGCCCTTGGGTATATGTGTGTATTCCTATCCAATGTGTGTGCAAAGTGTGACTGATGCATATTGAGGAGTGTATGCACTAACATTTGCAACTGTCAGATATGTATGGTCCACTGTTGTTGCCAGACATGGGCTTAATTTCTTTAAGCATTTGAGCATGCCCAGTGTGACCTTTCAGTATTTTGTTGTCTGGCATTGCCTTCCTTTCTCTAAGTGTGGAAGCATGCCCAGTATGCCCTTCTATATTGAATGTGTTGATCCATTCCAGGTAGATTGTACTCCAGTACAGACTTTTGTGTTCTACACCTACAGCTAGCAAACTGTTTCTGCAGGATATCTGTAGATCACTTGACAATATGGGGTCAGAATGGGCAGGGGATAGTGGTTAATGTAGGTAATTGTGTCTATGCTGCTTCTGCTACATGGTCCTGGTGTTAGCAGAGATATTCAGACATATGTACTGTTATACACTGTGATGTTTTATGTCAAGTACTGTCAGGTAGACATTTTTGCTCACAGTGATGTCCTGAGGAACACAGGGTGAATGCAGCTGTGTCCAGTATTGTGGTCATACGTCTACATATTCCTGCACACCAATGCTATTCTGGAGGGGGAGCTGCAGACACTTGATGCTGGGTCTGTGTAACTGGTTCAGCACCTGGGTACAGTGGTGGCAGAGGATCCCATGCATGTACATCCATCAATGTGACAATATGGCCTTATGTTGCTGTGGCAAAACGTCACAGCTGTACAGATTCATGCAGGTTACCCAGAAGCAGGGGTCATAAGTCAGGACATTACCCCTATTGTGGTTTATGAGCAGGTTTGTAGCCACCCATTCTTGTGTTTGCAGCCAGGGATAGTATGTGCACACAACTGTGTTTTGGACTTTGCACATTCCATGCTGCCCATGCCCTCCCCATTATTCTATCCTCTTCCATACAGTATGCAAACATTTTCTGATACTTTCCCTATAGTTATAACCTCATCACAGCAGTATATTGGTGTTGGTCCACAGTTTATACAGTGGGCATGTTACTGTGGTTTGTCCACATGGCCTTGCATATGGGTTCTGTGAACTGTGTTATGTTGTTATTTGGGAGTCCATGACATAACATGCATTGGAAGTACGGGTTAGACATGGGCCTTTGGCAGAGGATGTAGGCCATTTGGTAGTGATGCAGGCCATTGCATTCTGTCCATTCTACAGCCCCAGACTGCAATACAGTATATCTCCTGGGGTGAGAGGGCAGGTGTGCTAGGTGTTCATGCCAATACTTTCTGTCAGTATTAATCAAGTGGTGTGGATGCTGGCAGGGTGTTGCTTACAGCTGGGGACACACCTGCATGGGACACCTGCACTGATTGCTGCATTCTTTCGCTATTGCCATACATAGGTGGGGGTCATATTGTACCCATTCCCAACAGCAGGGATAGGACTGGAGAGGTACCTGTGGGTGGTGGTTGGGTGAGCTGGGTGCATGTGTGCTATGGACACTACTTGCATCTTACTCACAGATATGCATGGGGCATTCCACTTATGCTGGCTTGTGCAGGGACATCAGCTGTTTCTCAGTACATCATTCCTATGACCTTTGTGGTCTGCTAGTGTTTGGCCAGATAACATTGGTATTCCCTACTACAAGCCCAGATAATGTCTTGCAAACTTGTATGTACAATTCCAAGGGTGTGTCCATTGAACAGTTACACATTATACACTGTCTATCTGGGGTACATTCCCCATGTACTGCTTGTATATCTGGCCCAACAGTCATGCCATATCCATCATTCAGATGGTGACACATATTACCTCCATACATTTACAATGGCTTACAGCTATAATGTGTTATACTGGGGAGCATTGTGTGTGGCACTGCATTTGTGAGGACTTGGCCCTGTCATCGGCAGTACTGGGTAATGGCCACCAGGGCAAACCTCACCATGCATACATACTGACCACACTCACACAATATGAGACACACACCAACCTAACACATGCATACCTGCATATTGTAGAAATGCTACAATCTATCCTGCTACCTTGGCCACCTCAGGTAATCTATGCTCCACTGGTATTATATGTACACATACATGTTACTATATTTCTGCATACGATTGGGGGGGCACACCTGATTATTACTGCATGTCTACATCGGATTGGGGGGCACACCTGACTGTTACTACATTTCTACATAGGATTGGGGGGCACACCTGTGTGTTACTATGTGTCTACATAGCACTGGGGGGTGGGTACACCTGACTGTTACTACATTTCTACATATGATTGTGGGGGGCACATCTGTGTGTCACTATGTGTGTACATAGGAATGGGGGGCACACCTGACTGTTTCTACATGTCTACATAGGATTGGAGGCACACCTGACTGCTACTAAATGTCTACATCAGATTGGGGGGGGGGCACACCTGTAAGTTACTACATGCCTACATAGGAATGAGGGGCACACCTGACTGTTACTGCATTTCTACATAGGAATGGAGGGGCACACCTGACTGTTACTACATTTCTACATAGGAATGTGGGGGTACACCTGATGGTTACTATATTTCTACATAGGGATGAGGGGGGCACACCTGACTGTTACTACATTTCTACATAGGACTGGGGGAGCACACCAGACTGTTACTACATTTCTACATAGGAATGGGGGGGGGCACACCTGACTGTTACTACATTTCTACATAGGATTGGGGGGGCACACCAGACACTTGTACACATTTGCTATGACTGTACTGGTATGTCAGGTACTCCATTACATTCTGTATTCTAATCTATCATGCTGACTAGAGGCATTTCAGTGTACTACATGTCTTAGGTTTGATTGACCTGAATATCATTTTATGAGTTCTTACCCTTCAGAACTAACATCCCACTGCCTGGCCTGCTGTAGTCTGTCTGTGTAGGCCTGGGGGGGAGGTTACCCATAGCCATCATTCAGAGGCCTTAGCACAGCCTTTGTTTGTGTTTGTCTACACCTGGCCTGCTGACTGAGACTGTTGTTGGGTATGTGGGCCTCCCTGACTGGCATGTGTGTGTCATATGGACACACATGTGGCCCAGCACATTTCCTGCAGTGAGTTTTGTCACCATGTGTAGTACTGGCTACTATGGTGACACCAGTATTTTTTACAGATGTCATGCTGCCACTATAGGTGTCTACTATCTGCTGACATCCCATTCAGCCACTTGGTTCCCTTGCATGCTCACATCCATACCATAGATACAAGTAACAACACATACTACTCCATTCGGCAGTTGGTAAGGAGAGTGACTTACCTTGTGGGTGTGCCAGTATTGAGGATGGTGCTGGAGGGCTGCCTATGTTGGATGCACATAGTGCACTCCCTATACATGGTTCAGCACAGGTAGTGTCATGTTTGGCATCCCTTTTACTGTATGTGCGAGCCAGAGAGAGTTGTCATTCCCAGGGTCCCTACTGTGTCAGTGTATGTGCTATACATTGCCTCTTTACCAAGACCAGGGCATACTGGGCATGCCTCCTTTTGCCTACTGGGGCAGGCTCAGGTTGTTCCTCTTCCGAGTCACTCTGTGCCTGTGCAGGCCTTGACAATATATATATATATATATATATATATATATATATATATATATATATATATATATATATATATATATATATATACATTTTTTTGGCAAAAGTCATCAGCTGTGTGACAAAACAACACCAGAACCAGGAATTGAGCATGCTTTTGTTCATATATATATATATATATATATATATATATATATATATATATATATATATATATTTATGTATATATATATATGGGTTCCATCAATTTGTTCGAAGTTTCACTACTTCGAACTCCACTTCACTGAGTCCACTTGTTCAAAGTAGTGAAACTTCGAACATTGACTTTTGCAGGCACACTACAGCGTGAAATGGGGATATTCCCTTTTCCTCACTGTAGTGAGATCTTGGAGTTGGTATATTTAAGTAGGGGGGTGTGGCTTGCCCCCCCTGCAAAAACATGCTTTAGTGTTTTTTTTTTTTTGGGTAGTAAACTTCAGCGAAAGTGCACTTTAGTTTAACTGGACTTTTGCTGAAGTGTAGGGTCTACTGCTTAAATTCGGAGAAGTGTATTTTTGAAGTTAAGCAGTAGACCAATATATATATATATATATATATATATATATATATATATATATATATATATATATATATATATATATATATATATATATGTGTGTGTGTGTGTGTGTGTGTCTATATATATATATATATATATATATATATATATATATATATATATATATATATATATATAGGTATATTTCTACATACATATATAGATTATATATAAATATATGTATATATGTGCATATATATACATATATATATATATAAAATATATATAAACATACGTATATATATATATATATATATATATATATATATATGTGTGTGTGTGTGTGTGTGTGTGTGTGTGTGTGTGTGTGTGTGTACATATAGGTATATCTCTATATACATATATAGATTAAATATAAATATATGTATATATGTACATATACATACATACATACGTATATATATATATATATATATATATATATATATATATATATATATATATATATATATATATATATCATCATCATCATCTTCTTTCAGCTGTTCCCATTAGGGGTCACCACAGCGGATCACCTGTTTCCATGTCTTCCTGTCCTCTACATCTTGCTTTGTCACACCAACCACCTGCATGTCCTCTCTCACCACATCCATAATCCTTATCTTAGGCCTTCCTCTTTTCCTGTTACCTGGTAGCTTCATCCTTAGCATCTTTTTCCCAATATACTCCACACCCCTTTTCAGCACATGTCCAAACCAATGTAATCTTGCCTCTCTGGCTTTGTCTCCAAACCTTCCAACCTGGGCTGACCCTCTAATATACTTATTCCTAATCCTGTCCACCCTCGTCACACCCAGTGCAAATCTTAACATCTTTAACTTTGCCACATCCAGCTCAAACTCCTGGCTTTTTATCAGTGCCACTGTCTCCAACCCATATAACATAGCTGGTCTCACTACCCTCTTGTAGACCTTCCCTTTCACTCTTACAGGTACTCGTCTGTCACAAATCACTCCTGACACTCTTCTCCACCCACTCCATCCTGCCTGTACTCCCTTCTTCACCTCTCTTCCACACTCACCATTACTCTGAACTATTGACCCCAAGTATTTAAACTCATCCACCTTCACCACCTCTACTCCTTGCATCCTCACCATTCCTCTATCCTCCCTCTCATTCACACACATATATTCTGTCTTAGTCCTGCTGACCTTCATTCCTCTTCTCTCTAGAGCATATCTCCATCTCTCCAGGGTCTCCTCCACCTGTTCCCTACTCTCACTACAGATCAGAATGTCATCTGCAAACATCATAGTCCATGGGGACTCCTATCTGATCTCATCTGTCAACCTGTCCAACACCATTGCAAATAAGAAAGGGCTCAGAGCTGATCCTTGATGTAACCCCACCTCCACCTTAAACGCAACTGTCACTCCCACGGCAGACCTCACCGCTGTCACACTACCCTCGTACATATCCTGTACCACTCTTATATACTTCTCTGACACTCCTGACTTCTTCATACAATACCACAACTCCTCTCTAGGCACCCTGTCATATGCTTTCTCCAAGTCTACAAAAACACAATGCAACTCCTTCTGACATTCTCTGTACTTCTCCATCAACACTCTCAGAGCAAACGTCGCATCTGTAGTGCTCTTTCCTGGCATGAAACCATACTGCTGTTCACTAATCATCACATCCCTTCTTAACCTAGCTTCCACTACTCTTTCCCATAACTTCATGCTGTGACTGATCAATTTAATCCCTCTGTAGTTACTACAGCTCTGCACATCTCCCTTATTCTTAAAAATCAGTACCAAAACACTTTTTCTCCATTCCTCAGGCATCCTCTCACTTTCCAAGATTTCATTAAACAATCTTTTTAAAAACTCCACTGCCATTTCACCTAAACACCTCCATGCATCCACAAGTTTGTCATCTGGGCCAACAGCCTTTCCATTCTTCATTCTCTTCATAGCTATCTTTACTTCCTCCTTGCTAATCCATTGTACTTCATGATTCACTATCCCTACATCATCCAACCTTCTCTCCCTCTCATTCTCTTCATTCATCAACCCCTCAAAGTACTCTTTCCATCTCCTCAACACACTCTCCTCACTTGTGAGTATGTTTCCCTCATTATCCTTTATCACCTTTACCTGCTGCACATCTTTCCTAACTCGGTCCCTCTGTCTAGCCAATCAGTACAGGTCCTTTTCTCCCTCCTTAGTGTCCAACCTTTCATACAACTCATCATATGCCTTATCCTTAGCCTTCGCCACCTCTCTCTTTGCCATGTACCTCATCTCCTTATACTCCTGTCTACTTTCTTCATCTCTCTGACAATCCCACTTCTTCTTTGCCAACCTCTTTGCCTGTATACTCTTCTGTACTTCCTCATTCCACCACCATGTCTCCTTCTCATCCTTCCTCTGTTCCGATGTGATACCAAGCACCTTTCTAGCCATCTCCCTTACTAGCTCTGCTGTAGTTACCCAGCTATTTGGTAACTCTTCCCTGCCACCCAGTGCCTGTCTTAACTCATCCCTGAACTCCACCTCACAATTACCCTTTTTCAATTTCCACCATTTGATCATTGGTGCTGCCCTCACACTCCTCCTCCTCTTCTTGATCACCAACGTCATCCTACAAACCACCATCCTATGCTGCCTAACTACACTTTCTCCGGCCACCACTTTACAGTCTCCAATCTCCTTCAAACTGGCCCTCCTACATAAGATATAATCCACCTGTGTACATCTTCCTCCACTCTTGTAGGTCACCCTATGCTCCTCCCTCTTGTGAAATTACGTATTCACCACAGTCATATCCATCCTTTTCGCAAAATCCACTACCATCTGACCTTCTGCATTCCTTTATTTAACACCATACTTACCCATCACTTCCTCATCCCCACTGTTCCCTTCACCAACATGCCCATTTAAATCTGCTACAATCACCACTCTCTCACCCTTGGGTACAGTCATCACCACTTCATCCAATTCACTCCAAAATTTTCTTTCTCATCCATTGCACACCCAACTTGTGGAGCATATGCACTAACAACATTAATCATTATACCATCAATTTCCACCTTCATAAACATCACTCTATCCGACACCCTTTTCATCTACAAACACTCTTCGCATACTGTTCCTTCAGAATAACTCCTATGCCATTTCTCCTCCCATCCACACCATGATAAAACAATTTGAACCCACCTCCGATACACCTAGCCTTACTCCCCTTCCATCTGGTCTCTTGCACACACAATATACCAACCTTCTTTCTGTCCATCATATCAGCAAGCTCTCTCCCTATACCAGTCATATTGCCAACATTCAAAGTTCTGACCCTCACTACCACAGTCCTGGCCTTTCTCCTCTGTTCTTGCCTTCGGCCATGCCTTCCGCCTCTTCTCCTCCTTCGGCCAACAGTAGCCCAATTTCCTCCAGCACCCTGTTGGCTAACAGGACTGGTGGTGGTCGTTGTTAACCCAGGCCTCGACTGATCCGGTATGGAAATATTAACTGGTGACTGCATGAAAAGATTTGGCGAAGTTTTACGCTCGATGCCCTTCCTGACACAACCCTCCCCATTTATCTGGGCTTGGGACCGGCACAAAGAAATGCACTGGCTTGTGCATCCCCAGTGGCTGGGTTTTATATATATATATATATATATATATATATATATATATATATATATATATATATATATAGAGAGAGAGAGAGAGAGAGGTCATATGCATATATATGTGTATCTATACATTTTCCCCACTGTTCAATGACTGTGCTGCATGATATGTTTGAATAAACATCAGCTGTGTCTATGGCTTAGTTGTAAATTGCTGTGGCTATGGTGTGCATGGTCCAGAGTTCAAGCTGTGCACAGGCTTATTATTTTCTTGCTGGGCAGAACAAGGGCTGTTGGATACAGAGTGATTAAGGCACTTGTAAGCAGTTGTACAGCTTTCATGGCTATTCACGCTGACCACACATATGACTCCATGTACCTATGGATCCCAGTACTGGGAATTGTGTGTGTGTGTGTGTGTGTGTGTGTGTGTGTGTGTGTGTGTGTGTGTGTGTGTGTGTGTGTGACTATTTATCTCTGTGTGTTTGGTCGATGCAATATCCCATCGGGGTGTGGTTATTACCAAATGTAGGTGTGTTCAACCCTCTACACTGACCATTCTCTACTGTACAACAGAATATGTCAATCACCACATACCTATATACAAGACTCGGCACTATAAGCTGTGAGCCATATGCATTCACTGTTGCACAGAGCTTGGAAATCTGAGCAGATAGAACTGTACCTTGCCCATGACATGTTTGATGTGTTATCACACTGCCATACCCTTGGACTTTCTGCAGGCCCACATCTTGTTGACACACAGACACCTAGGACACAAACAGAATACAGACTGTGAGAACACATTCAGTCAGTATTACTAATGGCAAGAATGCACAATGGCGATAAATGTACACACACTCTGAGGTGTTCTCATCCATGCCAGATGACAGCACTTTACGCAACATTACATAGCAACAGTTCAGTATGGTTACCCTGTGTCTCAGACCCATAGTTGCATGTCTCTGCATCGATAGTGTGGATGGCAGGGATCTGGCACGGGTTTCATCATATGCACAGGGTGTTGTGCAGGTTTGCCATAGGCCTAGGCTGTGCCATTCGGTTGACATTATGTGTGTGTGTTTCGGGTGTGGGAATGATATGGCCTATGCATGTTTGGTGCATGTGTGTGGAGTTGACCTCTTTCCTGATTGTGATATGTGTGTGTGTGTGTGTCTGCCTGCACACAGTCACACCTTGTGGCTGCCCTACACTGATGTTTTGTGGACAGCTGTGAACCATACATGGCAGGGTGTACAGTTCACCATCTCTGGCCACTGACATGGGAACTGGACCTGCCAGGGGTCTGACTGGCACCACCAGGCCCAAGGCCTGAGGCAATACTACCCTCGATGGTGACTGATGTCTGCTGGAACTGTGATACTGTTGGGACCAACCAGGACCATGTGCCCATGGCCTGCTATGTCATGACATGGACAGCACACCACCCTCAGTACTGCCTTTGTCACTACCAGTATGGGAGTTTGATGGTGGACAGCCACGTGGACCCCCAGTAGATTGTGGTGCTGAGTTACATCCACGCAACTGCCGCCTCTCCCCTGCCAATTGTTCAAACACTGATATTCCACTGCTGATGAGTGCCCAGATCTCACCCGACTGTCTATCCATGACCTCATTGCTCTCACACCTGGCTGGACCTTGAGCACCAGGGAGATGGTCTGCCACAACTCTCTGCAGTTGTCTGATGTTCCGTTAATTACATGCTTGTGCATCCATTACAGCCTGAAAAATGAACCTGGTAACTGCTGCATTGGCACTTGCTACATGAGCTGGATGGGCAGCAATCCTCCTTTGACAACCCCTGCCTGTCTGCCTGTGTGTGACCTCGCCAGCAATCTGGCTATGGCTATGGTTAGTGGCTGGCTGCTCACTTGCCATAGTTTCTACACTTGCATGTCCTGTGCCTGCACCCAGCTGTCCTTCATTTTTGACCACTGGTGACTGGGAATGTGTGGGCATTGTGACAGTGTGTGGGGATGGGGCTGACAAAGGTGGAATGCCAACCGGTGACATTGCTGCAGCCCATGACAACTCCACCTGTGCCCCACTATGGTTGTCATCATGGTCAGAGTCGCCAAACAAGCTAACATCACCTGCGTTGCAGGAGGGACTGGGACCACCATGCCCAACTGTGAGGAAAAGACAAGATATGTACATTACTAACATCATTATACAGTTTGCTATCATATACACACACTCTCATATACAGTCTCTCACACACACACACACACACACACACACACACACACACACACACACACACACACACACACACACACACACACACACACACACACACACACACACACACACACACACACACACACACACACACACACACACACACACACACACACACACACACACACAGACACACAAGGTGTCCCACAGGCATTACACAGACCTCACATTATGCAGAGGGTGACAGTCTGACACACACCCAGACCACAACAGACATACTCTAGACAGGCCCTCAACATCATGCAGTGCATACCTTTCAACTTAGCTTTACTACTACTTTACACTACTGGGATGTGTGAGTGTCTTTAATAGGTGTTGAGCCTTCACCTAGAACACACTACACCCATGTAGACATCAGTGCTGTTCACCTGTATAGCACTGTGGGAAAACCTAGGGAACATAACTACAAACTGTACAGAGTTTTCACAACTATTTTGATATGTGGGTCATACTCCCTGTCTGCTGCACATAACTCCTATGCCAGTCTGGTACATTACTGGTTTGACCAATGGATTGGTGACCCTGGTTTTAATGTCATACTATAATTTCCAGTTGTCATAACCTGCAATACATGTGTGTCAAAACAAGGGCATTTCCTCAAACAACTTCACAAAATGACAGTGGATATAGTAAGTGTACACACACCCCTCTTAACATGCAAGGGTTTTGTGACATATCACATGAGACCACATGAATATTGCCATGAAATTTCTACTATTTTGTATGACATGTAACCTGTGCATTCTGAATGAGAAACATACACATCAGGTAGGGGTGGCATATCATACATGTTAGTACTACAAGAGCTGGCTTGCAGAAGGTGCACACCCATAAAGCAATGCTTTGGTAAAGCACCTGCTGCTCTCAGTACAGCAGTCAGTCTTCTTGGGGTGGTGTTTCTCAGAATGGCACATCTCAGCATGGCAATGAATGCAAACTCTCCTTGAAAAACAACTCCAAATCTGTCCGATTGCAAGGCCATCCCCTGTGCACAGCACTTGTCAGGTCGACGCACAGACTGTGTTTCATATGTAGGTGTGGCCTCTGGCTTGGCCACAGCAGACTGTTGATTGTGTTCTTGTGAATCCATCCTTTTGTTCATTTGGATGTAGGGTGTGGCCCATTGTTGTGCGCAATGTTGGGATACCTCCCCATCCACAGCTATGTGGCAGACACCAGACAGATCATAGCCTCAAGGAACTGGTGTTTAGAAGTGGTCATAATACAATCCAAATTGGCTACAGCCCCAGTTCAAGCTGGTGGACAGAAAGCTTAAAGCAGGACACTGCCATCACCCTGCTTCACTGTGTGGGTAGTGCTGTTCTGCTTTTGTGCAGTGCTGTTAGTGTGCCAAACTAACACGACCAAATTGTACACAAAGAGAGTTCAACCCTGGTCTCATAACACCTTTACACATTTCCACACATGCGTTTTGAAAAGTTGATGTATTGTTGTCCAGACGTTACCCAGATCTGGCTGTTGTGTGTTGTGAGGAACAGCTGCCATTGTCAAAACACACCCTATACCCAAGACATGTGGAGTCCATGGAAGACTGTTGTCACATGTAGTACACACCCAGTACTTGCCAGAGATGTCTGATACCCCTTCACTGTTGCTGTATGGCTCCTGGCAGCCTCCCTAGACATTTCTGGGATGATTTTCCCAACATATGTGTAGGGATGTCTACTTCTTCAAACTGTCACTGTTGCACCATCTCTTGTACCCCTTTTGATGACTATCTGCACTGTGTTCCATGGCATATGTAACGCTGTGTGTATGTGTCCATAGCATTCAATCTCTTTGCAGCATGTTAGGCTGCATGCAAACCATGGCTTTTGCTGTAGCAGGCAACTGTGGGTCTGTGTTGGGATAATTGTGGCATGTGAGCTGACTGTTATATGCAGGTACTGCAGGAGTCCGTGATTGATGGCAGGTGTGTACCCAATCTGATCAACTGCTGTAGTTGCATCACACGCTGATATACCCCAGTATGAACTTCCTCCTGTCCACACATATGCATCTAGCTTCTTGGACTGTTTCCACTCCGCATACATGTTCCCCTAACAGAGTTGTATGTTTCACATTTGCATTGTACAGATTATAGATCACATGACAGGTTGCATGGATTTGGTCTTGTGTATTGTGCTCACATTGTCATATCTCACACCTGGCATTGTGACATGTGTACACCTTTTATATGCACTGTCTCGCAGTAGTGTATACATGTCCCTGGTATTGGCTCTCTGTCCCCACATTTTGGCAATCATTATCCAGATGTCCTGCAATAACAGGTTTGTGAGTTATGCTACTGATATCTGACATCTCATGCAAATAGGCCCCTGTGATATCATGCAGTGAACCCCACCACAGGTGATCTTGCAGATACATGAAATTTGCTGACTATAACAGTTCAGTGCATGGCCACATGCATGACCTTAAAATGCCTGGGGTATTGGTAAGCCACAACAGGAAGATGTCATACTTACCAGCCTCAGGCTGCTGTGCCTCATGTTGATGAGAAGTACCTAGGTAATGTGAGGGAGAGGTATTGTCAGCAGCTTCACAATAGTCATTGGTGCAGGAGCAATGTTACATGTATGCATAGGTACAGTCTACACTATGATAGTACACAATTTGCTATTCTTCACTTGAAATGGGCACATATGTGCATTACTAAACCCCACCCAGTGTTCTATTTTGCAATAATATCTGCATCTAAAGACTGTTACTACACAGTTGAAATGTAACCTCAGTACACTAATGTGGACTTTTGCCTTACCTGGATGCTCCTTGCTGGTTTCCTGGGTGGCACCCACCTCCATGACAGCTATATCTTATAGTGGTTGTTCTCTGTGTGCCACCCCAAGGTTGGCAAGGAGCTCCTCCATTGCTGTAAGTGGGGCCTCTCTGGCTGGCCCCCTACCAGTAGCAGAATGGTCCCTCACCACCAAAGCAGCCCATTGCCATGCATGCCGAATCAGGTCAGTTGCTCTGTGCCTGACCTGTTCGTGCATACAGCCTTGGTTCCCCAAGGTGTTCACTCTCTGTGTGAGGTCTTCCCAGAGGGGTGTCCTCTCCCCCTGATGTTGATGACCCCAGCTGAAGAGGATGTGGTAGTGTATCAGGATGGCCTCAATTATGGCTGCTGTCTCCTGGACATCATAGGTTGGAAGCCTCTGCATCACATCTGAAAGACATAAACAGGGAAAAACACATCACAGGGCATCAGACATTGTCCATAGTTCTTTACAGAGGCAGCTCACTAGTAATGAGTATCAGTAGCCACAACATTACATCAAATAATACTCCAGTACCTAGCAGCATTGTATGGACATGCATAGCATTATGTCTAAGTAGGCAATTTGCACCTGATTAATGGTGAGGGTAGGGGTGCATGTGGTGTGCATATCATTCTATACTGATATTGAGCCGGGGGGGTGATGTTTTTCCTAAACATGACCAAAGCTGGTCGTCTGTAGCTATGGTGTGTGTGTATGTGCTGTGGCTGACCTCCATTACAGGGTGGGTTGGATAGTTGCCTGTGAGACCACAGACATATGTGGGGATGGCCTTCCAATTGCCCTCAGTGGATGTGTCCTATTTGTACTCATACTCAGCATTACATTAATGCGCCTGTGACCTACTATGTTCAGACACAGGTTGACATGATGCCCAGATGGTGACTGCTCCTACACATGTGGTGGTGGAATGAAGTACAGGGGAGTATGCAGAGAAAGGTGTTGGCAAAGGAGAAGTGGGATTGACAGATGTAGAGAGTATTCATGAGTATAAAGAGATGGGGTGCATGGCAAAGAGAGTGTTGGACATGGCTATGGATGTGGAGTCTGACATACAGATGTGGAGTCTGGGGTTGTATGTAATGTTGGACAGCACAAATGGTGTATAGGGCCTGTAGCTATTTGCTAGACAGAGGCGCATAGCTAGGGAGGATGTGCAATACAAAAGGGTGATAAAGGAATATGGGTGACACATACAATCTAGGAGTGTGTTTAGAATATATGGAAACATCACTTTGATGGCCTGTTCCATGAGTAAAATGGGGGGGGGGGATTGGCTGAGGTGGGTATGGTTAATCAGGAGGTGCAACAGATTATCAAGGAGAATGTAAGGATAGCTATGAGGGGGTTTAACAGTGGAAAGGCTGTTGTTCCAGGTGACATAACTGTGCATGCCTAGCGGTGTTTCTGAAACATGGCAGTGGTATTTTTATATGCCACAAGGCATTCTATAACTATGTCAAGAATCTAAATGGCAATGCTCAGATCTGGTCTGAGCTAAAACAGAATGGCATTAAATATACTGATCCCAAGGATATTGCCAATATCCTGGCAGATCAATTCAGTGCCAACTTCACCCCTCTCTCCCCCTAAATGGCCCATCTCAATACCGTAATATTGCCAAATTCTGGTAATAACGGCCACACAGGTAAAAAACGCACTCTCCAAAGCTAAGAATACAGCATCCATGGGACCAGATGACATCCGGGGTGTGTACTACATGAACTACAATATGAACTGGCACTTCACCTAAGTGTCATGTTTAATCATAGCTTCACCTCAGGTTTTGTGCCCACTGAGTGGCGCAGAGCTACAGTTATCCCACTCCACAAGGGGGGATCCACCTTGGATCCCAGAAACTACCGTCCCATCAGTCTGACAAGCCTTATCTGTAAGGCCATGGAGTGTATTATCATGGAACTTATAAGCAAAGACATTGGCAACCTTCAAACACTGGACCCCACCCAGTTTAGGTTCGTGAAGGGGCGATCTTGTCTTCTGAACCTGATTGACTTCTTCGAATCAGTCTCCAGAGCCATGGACAAGGGTAAGGTGATCCACACAGTCTATCTAGACCTTGCCAAGGCCTTTGACACCATCCCCCACTCTGGAATCATAGATAAACTTACTAAGCTGGGCATTAATCCCTACATCACTCGAAGGGTTGCTAACTAGCTTACTGATAGAACCCACATTGTAAAAGTAGCCGACTCCAAATCCAGCTCCAGACAAGTGACAAGTGGAGTACCTCAGGATTCAGTCCTGGGACCGCTCTTGTTTGGCATCTACTTCTCTGAAGTACAGGCCAACACTAAGGGACTCTGGATAACAAAGTTTGCAGATGACTGCAAACTGGGAGCCATTATTGAATCCCCAAATGATGTGGATACTCTACAAAAGGGCCTTACAGAAACAGATGCTTGGTGCCAGAGCCATGGGCTCAAGCTCAATGCCAAGAAATGTATAGTTATTCCCTTTGTGAAAAAACATGTATCCATGAATTACCATATAGGTGGCAGTACACTAAACACCGAAAGTGTGATAAGAGACTTAGGGACACAGGTGGACAGTGGTCTCACCTTCGATAACCATATCACCACAACAGTCAGGAAATCCTTCTATGTGGTACACCTCATCACTAAGGGCTTTTCATCCAGAAAAAAGGAGGTCATTGTCCCACTGTACTCATCCCTCATTAGACCCATTATAGAATACAATGCCCCGTTTGGTATGTACCTCTCAAGACATCTGCAACAACTGGAAAGGCCGCAGAAATACCTCACTAAAACAACCATAGGCCTAAAGCAGATGCTCTATGCTGACCGCCTTAAAAAACTCCAGCTATACTCTGTCGCATATCGTATACTCAGAGGTGATCTTTGCTTAACATACAAGGCCATGTCAAACCCAGAGCTGTTGGACATGCTACACTTAAAGAAATCCCAGTCTCTCAGAGCCACATGCTCCAGGGATCTGAACCTTGTCATCACAATAAACAAAACATGCAGGAGGGATAGGTTCCTGACCCAGAGACTCCCCAGACTCTGGAATAGATTGCCCATACATGTCAAGCAGAGTGCCTCTTTGGTCCTCTTCAAAAGGAACCTTGACGATTGGATGGGAGAAAGGAAATTCACCCCAGGGATCATGTCAGTCGCCCTGCTAGACAGGGGTCCAGGGAAGTAAATAGTGTGGGAAGAAATAGCCAGGGAATTGTTATGGCTAGGCTTGTATAGGCCCTAGGGCTGATAGCCTAGTACCAACCTATGAACCTATGAACCTATGATATTTTAATGTAATCTTGGAAAGTAAGAGGATGTGTGAGATGTTGGCAAATATGTATGGGTACTGCTTATTTGAACAAGGGTGGTCTGCAGAGTTGTAGTAACAAGTGAGGGATAACATTGATCGGTCACAGGATGAAGTAATGGTAAAGGGTGGTGGCAGCTAGGTTGAGAACATGGTGATTGATGATTTTTAGTATGGTTTCATGCTAGGTAAGAGCGGTACAGATGCAAATGTTGATCCAGAAGTGTTGATGGAGCTCTGCACTGAGGCTGAGATGCAACTGCATTGTGTCTATATGCACCTACAGAGAGCATATGACATGCTCCTTGAGAGTAGTTGTGGTATTGTATATGGTGGTCAGGGGTGCCAGAGGAGTCTGTCAGACACCTACACAATATGTAGGAGGCTAGTATGACAGCAGTGATTTCTGGTTTTGACATGACAGGTGGATTTAAGGTGGAGGTGGGAGTGCATCAGGGGTCAGCTATGTGTCCTTTCACATTTGCAATAGTGAGGGACAGGTTGACAGACATGATCAGACAGGGTCCGATGTTGACTGTGCAGTTTGCAGATGACATTGTGGTCTGTAGTGAGATTAGCGGACAGGTTGTGGAGACCCTGGGAAGGTGGCGTTATGTTGTAGAGTGGGGAGGAATGATGGTCAGCAGGACTAAGTAAGAATACATGTGTGTGAATGGGGTGGGGGACAGAGGAATGGTGACAATGCAGGGCGTGCAGTTTGGAAGGTGGATAGGTCTAACTACTTGGGAACACAGGTTCAGAGTCATGGGCAGTGTGGAGGAGAGGTGTACGAGAGAGTACAGGCAGGTGTGTGGTGGGGAGGGGAGTCAGGAGTTATTTGTGACAGACAAGCACCATTAAGAGTGATATGTAAAGTGTATGGGAGGGTAGTGTGACTGGCTACATTATATTGGTTGCAGACCGTGGGATTGTACAGACAGGTAGGATTCAGGGCTGGACACAGCAGAGTGTGGGATGTTCACATTTGCACTGTGTGTGACAGGGGGGATAGGATTAGGGACATGTGTGTTATTGGTTCAGCCTATGCTGGATGGCTTGGGTACAATGCCAGACAAGTTGCATGCTTGGTTTGGACATGTGCTGAGGGAGTATGCTGAGTATATCTTGCAACAGATGAGGCTGCCAGGTTACAGGGACAGCTGACAGCTTACAAAAGGCATATGCATGCGGTGATGGCAGACATGCAGGTGTATGGTGTGTGAGAGCAAGATGCAGAGGACTGGATGCCATGGGTGGAGATGATCTGTTGTGGGGACCCCCAAACAGCAATGGCCAAATAAAAGGGAGGGAGATGTTGTAATGTCACTGTTTGCAGGATGCCAATTATTTGTAAGACATGACACAAGTCTTTGAATAAATGACTATAAATATGAGGCACAAATATGGGCAGTGTGCATAACAATGGACAGTCGAATGGTATGAGCTCAGTATGTCATGTGCAGTCTTACACACACAGCTGTGACATTATTCCACTGTGCAACTACCCTTTATAGCTCCATGACATTTCTGAGAAAAACTTGCATAACAATTCATATCTGGATATATGTGTGACATCTTGGGCCTGAGCTGTATTCTCTGTCACCGCAGATGGACAGAGATGCTATGGCCATAGGTTCTGCTCAGCAATATGTCCATACAGGAAGTCTTGTTGGGACATGTATATCAAATTATTACATATCCCCTATTGCAATCCTTTACATGCATACTTGTTTGACACACCATTTTTTCTCTGTTAATGTATGATGTTTTTTGTTTTTTCTTTTCTTTTTTTTTTTTTTTTCTCTTGTCTGTCTCTCACTCTCTCTGGGCTGCAGGTTGTACATCTGTTTTTCAGAGGCAGCAGCTTGCCTTTTCTAGGTACTGGTCAGGATCAGCTGATGGCCTGTGCATGAATTAGAGTGCCACACTTGCTAATACTATGTGGAACAGCTGTGGTATTATTCCTGTAGCCAATAGCTTGGAAACACAGTCCTATAACCATGTACCTCATGTAGGCGTCGGCCCTTTCTTTGCCTGTGAGGAAGATTTTATGCATGTGTGTTACACACAGCCTCACAGAGGGTTGTTCTGCTATCAACGTATGATGGAGACTGTGAAGACAGCCCAACTCACCAGGGACAATTGTTCTGGACACAGTGACAGACTATGAGTATTGTTGTTATACAATTGAAGTACTGCTGGTTTGACATGTTTGTGTGGATATCGCAGCTCTGCATGATTTGCAGGCTTGAGCGTATCATGTGGTTGACATCGCTTAGACTGGCCCAAGTTTGTACTGTTATTATCAGTGTGTTACTCACACATTTATTGAATTTGGAAGGTCAGCAGCATGCTCTGTAGGATAGCAATCAGTAAATGGTAACATCCCTGTTTGTTTCTGACTTCATATTGCTCAGAACAGATATGTTAAAATAAACCCTGTTACACCAGCTACTTTCTCAGTTTATAACAGCAATATATCCATCTTGGACCTGTGTTTAGGCCTCTGCCCATGAGTATGTCAAACTTTGACCATATATCAAGCAGTCAGAGGCATAGAGATATGGTATATCATTACTTAGTGACGTAATTCGTAATATCATCCCAGTTAGGTATCAGAATGCCAGACATTTTATGTGTAAGAGGCTTTATATATGATGACAAGGCCTGGACATTTTTTGGGAGTGTGTACAGTTGGGAGGTCTTTGTATTTCTGGCTATTGTTGAGAGACTGTCAGGATTTTGTAGCAGTGTATTGTGAATATGTTATTTCTTAGGGGGCTAGATGTAAGTGTTATGTTTTCTTTTCTATCTGCCTTTGCATGCGGATCCAGTTTCTGGTGCTCTATCAAGTATTGCATTTAGTAGGGTAAGACTGTGATATGCCCCATAACACAGTCAGACATCATACTACACTGTGCATTGGGCCATTAGATGTAGGGGCAGTGTGTGAGTATCAAACATGCTAACAATTTGGTTCACACACTCCTTATACTGTATGCACTTTCATACTGGTGTCTGTTTCTCTGTGCTGTTACATCCCTGGAGTGCCTGGTATATTTTCAATTACATTTGTATTCCTCCATAGCAAGTCTGCTTTTTTGTTGTGTCAGTCTGCCTGTAGTTTGGCTATTGCTTGGTGACATGGCTAGCAGCTCAGTGTATTTTCCCTAATGTGATGTTATGTCCAGATATTTGGCAGATGTGTAGTGTTGCCTGGCCCCATAAGTGTTGTGTATGACTGACACATCAGTGGGGGGATATGAAGATTTACATGACTAACTCCTGGGAAACCACTGGGGTTTAGAATTGTGCTATTCCACTCAATAGATGTTGGAACAGACAGGAGGGTGTTACTGCATTACATGTGTCAGCTCTTCTACATCAGTATGTCAGATACGTCCACATTTTCATGGCTCTCCCCCCTTATCAGGCTTGGTTATGCTTTCTTGCACTAAGCAGTTCTGAGCATACCTGTCACCAGCCAGATTGTTCCAGACTGTCCATGTTTATTGCCCATATTTCTGGTCTGTTGAACAGTATAATTTTATTCCTTCCTGTGGTGAATCACTGTGATCATGTGGGGATGTCTGTCAGTATATTATAGGTTCATAGGTTCATAGGTTGGTACTAGGCTATCAGAAGCAAGGCCTATACAAGCATAGCCATAACAATTTCCTGGTTATTTCTTCCCACAGTATTTACTTCCCTGGACCCCTGTCTAGCAGGGCGACTGATGCGATCCCCGGGGTGAATTTCCTATCTCCCATCCAATTATCAAGGTTCCTTTTGAAGAGGGCCAAAGAGGTGCTCTGCTTGACATGTGTGGGCAGTCTGTTCCAGAGTCTGGGGAGTCTCTGGGTCAGGAACCTATCCCTCCAGCATGTTTTGTTCATTGTGATGACAAAGTTTAGATCCCTGGAGTGTGTGTCTCTGAGAGATTGGGATTTCTTTAAGTGTAGCATGTCCAACATCTCTGGGTTTGACATGGCCTTGCATGTTAAGCAGAGATCACCTCTGAATAGACGATATGTGACAGAGAATAGCTGGAGTTTTTTTAGATGGTCAGCATAAAGCATCTGCTTTAGGCCTGTGATTCTTTTAGTGAGGTATTTCTGTGGCCTTTCCAGTTGTTTAAAATGTCTTGAGAGGTACATACCAAACGAGGTGTTGTATTCTATAATGGGTCTAATGAGGGATGAGTACAGTGGGACAATTGCCTCCTTTTTCCTGGATGAAAAGCCTTTAGTGATAAGGTTTGCCACATAGAAGGATTTCCTGACTGTTGTAGCAGTGTGGATATCGAAGGTGAGACCACTGTCCACCTGTGTCCCTAAGTCTCTTACCACACTTTCAGTGTTTAGTTTACTGCCACCTATGTGTTAATTCATGGGTACATGTTTTTTCCCAAAGGGGATAACTATACATTTCTTGGCATTGAGCTTGAGTCCCTTAGTGTTGGTCTGTACTTCATAGAAGTAGATGCCAAACAAGAGTGGTCCCAGGACTGAACCCTGAGGTTTCCACTTGTCACTTGTCTGGAGCTGGATTTGGAGTCAGCTACTAAGCCAGTAGGCAACCCTTCGAGTGATGTAGGGATTAATGCCCAGCTTAGTAAGTTTATCTATGATTCCAGAGTGGGGGATGGTATCGAAGGCCTTGGCGAGATCCAGATAGGCTGTATGAACCACCTTTCCCTTGTCCATGGCTCTCGAGTCTGATTCAAAGAAGTCAATCAGGTTCAGGAGACAAGATCGGCCCTTCATGAACCCAAACTGTGTGGGGTCCAGTGTTTGAAGGTTGCCAATGTCTTTGTTTATAAGTTCCATGATAATACGTTCCATGGCCTTGCAGATCAGGCTCATCAGACTGATGGGGCAGTAGTTCCCGGGATTCAAGGTGGACCCCCCCCCCTTGTGGAGTGGAATAACTGTAGCTGTGTGCCACTCAGTGGTCATGAAGCCTGAGGTGAGGCTATGATTAAACATGACACTTAGGTGAGGTGCCAGCTCATTTTGCAGCTCATGTAGTACACAGCCTGGGATGTCATCTGGTCCCATGGATGCTTTTTTCTTAGCTTTGGAGAGTGCGTTTTTTACCTGTGTGGCCGTTATTACCGGAATTTGGCAATCTTTCGGTATTGAGATGGGCCGTTTAGGGGGTGAGAGAGGGGTGAAGTTTGCACTGAATCGATCTGCCAGGATATTGGCAATACCCTTGGGATCAGTATGTTTAATGCCATTCTGTTGTAGCTCAGAGCAGATCTGAGCACTGCCATTTAGATTCTTGACATAGCTGTAGAATGCCTTGTGGTTGTCTTTGGAATCTTTGTTAATTTTATTTTTATAACTAGCTTTGGAGGATTTTATGAGGGATCTCAGCTTCTTACTGAGGCTGGTAAGGGAGTTTTTTTTGCACTGGGAGGGTGGCCTAATGGTTAAGGTGTTTGCCTTACAAACATAAGGTGCAGGTTTTGAGTCTCACAAGGGATAATTGGCTAGGCTTAAAATGTCACGCAAGGGCAGTTAGCCTAGTACTAATCTATGAACCATCCTGGGATTTTCCTTTTTTCTGCAACAGTTTCTTCCTTTTGTTGTAAAGTTTGTTTATGGCAAGGGACCAGCAGATTGGCTTCCTTTTTTTAGAGGCAAGCATCTTGGTTCTATTGGGGATGGCATGATTCATGCATGAGTGGATGTGCTCATACAGTGCCTTAGTGTGGGATTCAGCAGTCGAACTTTCAGTTCTCGTCTGCATGGATGTAATGAAGTTTGTCACTTCTGACTTGAGTAGCATGAAGTTGGATTTGGAGAAGTTGTTTACGAAGGTTTTCTTACTGGGGGGGTGGGATGGGTATGTCAAGGGTGATTAGCCTATGGTTAGACCTGATGAATGAGGGGGTGACCATAGATGTGGAGCATCGATTTCCCATGTTGGTAATGACCAGATCTAGGATATTGGAACCCCTGGTGGGACTAAGGATTAGTTGATCCAGGGCATTGGAATTTATGAATTTCAAGAACCGTTGGGCAAAGGAGTTGGTAGATGAGTAATTTTCCCAGTTAATGGCAGGGTACTTAAAATCACCCAGTATTAGGGTGTTTGGTTGTATCTTAATATTTTCCAGTATGTTTAGAAAGGTGTAGTGAGAATCTTGGGGCATTGTGGGGGATCTGTAGCAAGCTAGAATTTGGATTGTAGTCTTACCTAGTGTTAGTTGCGCCTGGAGAATTTCAGACGCATTGTGTTGGGCAACTAGTCTGGTCTTGTGAATATCCTTGATGAATATGCTCACTTCTCCACCTTTAGTGGTCCTGGTTTGGTGGCTGAAAAGTGTGGTAAGAGTTGGAGCCTGGTATTGCAGGTGTGCTCTCTGGAGCCTTGAGCCATGTCTCAGTAAACTGCACAGATATCGATGTTCTCCATTTTTAGGAGTGCCTCGAGAGAGTGCATTTTGAGGTTTAGACTTCTAGCATTGAGTAGCATTACCTTCAGATTTTGCATGCTTGTATGGTGGTGGTTTTGTCCTTTGAACCTTGCCTAAAAAAGGCACTATAGGGGTGGCAAGAGCCTTAGCCAGTAACCTGAATCCCAGGGGCGACAGGTTCAGAACATCTCTGGCAAAGCATCATAGTCTGTTGATGATGACATACATTACATTTTCATAATTGACATCCTTCTGAACATGTATGCTTACACACACCCTGTTCCTGTAGTGACATTCTACATTTATACCTGCAAGATGTACATTGTGTCCCTAGTGTTAGTCCATTGCCCCCCATTTTGCAGTCTTTGTCCAGATCTCTTGGACTTAGGGGTGGGGAGGTATGGTGCTGGGTATAACTGCAGTACATGTTATGCAAGATGCAGAGGATAGGAAGAAATGGAAAGATATGATCCGCTGTGGCGACCCCTAATGGGAAAAGCCGAAAGATGATGATATATATATATATATATATATATATACATATATATATATATATATATGTATATATATATATATATATATATATATATATATATATGTGTGTGTGTGTGTGTGTGTGTGTGTGTGTGTGTGTGTGTGTGTGTGTATATATATCTATATATATACATATATATATATATATATATATATATATATATATATATACATATATATATATATATATATATATATATATATATATATATGTATGTATGTCTGTGTATATATGTATATATAGATATCTCTGTATATGTATATTTATATATATATATATATATATATATATATATATATATATATATATATAAATATACCTAGATTTATATGTCTATATATATATATATATATATATTGATATATATTTCTCCTAGTATAGATACATTTATATATATATATATATATATATATATATATATATATATATTTAAATATATGATTACTGATATATCAGTATATTTCTTGCTTGATATCTCCACATTATATTATTTTATGATATATATATATATATATATATATATATATATATATATATATATATATATATATATATGTACATATTCTATATGTGTAATTTCGTATGTACAGCTACATATATCTGATGTATACACGTTTCATCTATATTTGTCACCATACACATCTATATTTGCATATTTATATATTATAAACATGCTGGTTCCATAGTATTCTGTACATGTATTGAATGATATATTTAAAAAAACATTAAGTAGTACAGCTCTGATGGAGTAGTAGTACATTGCTCTAACTATGATGTACAGGTTCATGGGTTCAAGACGGGGCAGGGCTGATTATTTTGTTGCTGGGGTGAACAAGTGCTGTTGGATACAGAGTGATTAAGGCACTTTTAAGCAGTTGTAAGCAGGGTTGCGCAGGTTTGCGTGGGTTTGCACGGTGGTAAGCAATGCTAACTTCCGGTTAAATATACTTACGGACAGTAAGCCTTAAAAGTGCTTAATCTGTGTAGGCATTGCTTAGAACCACCCAAACAGGCTTAATCCTGGTTACTACTGCTTAAAAGTGCTTACTTTCGCTTTCCCCGTGCTAATTTCTTTAAAAGAAAAGAAAAAAGGGGTGATAAGAAAGTGGTGAAAAAGGGGGCATGCAGAGGGAAAGACAATAGGGAAAGTAGCTAGGGATGTGCAGGACGGGTGTAGGGAGGGACCATAGCTGTCCATTTTTTTTACCACAACAGCTCTGCATATATACTGAATTTGGAAGTAGATTTGAACACTCAAACCTTTGAGGGAGGGATGAGGACAACAATAATGTGTTGTGAAGCCAATTAGACCAGATTATGTGCCCAGTGGACATGTGTGCGAAATGAACAGCTATGTATGGGGAAACGTTTTTTTTGTGAACAGATTACCCTTTTTTTTTAAGGTGAGAGTGGGATGTTAGAGAAGGATAGTAGGTATATTTGGGAAGGTAGGTTGGGTAGGAAGACAGACAAGACAGACAAAACAGCATACAGGGGCGGTATATGACACATGGGGATAAGCACCTTGAATGGGGAGGGGTGTTTGGAAATCAGAAGCCCATGAGCCCCCAAATGGAAACAGTGGGATTGAGATCCCCACCCATGGGCAGTCACCACTGTACCTTCATGGCCCTGAAGGTGGCTGTGCTGGAGGCTGAGCAGGAGGGGCAGGCTGACCCTCTTAATTGCACCACATGGCCTTCAAGCTGGCATAGCAGATTTCCAAACTCCTTTTCGAGCTTGTTATGCACCAAACCCAGACCTGGCTTTGGGTGACAGGATCCTGTCCATCCCAACTCCCAGGGGGGAATGATCCCCATTCCCTGAGGTGGTTCCACCCAAAGGTGGTGCAGGACCAGTGAATGAGGAGGTTCCGGGTTGGGTCCCAGATGTGTTGGGGCCCGGTGCCATGGCCAGATAAGGTGGGAGAGGTGGTTCTGCTGGGACCGGCCTTCCCAAACGTGCTATGCTTTTACAGTTTTAGAACATGTGTGGGTTAATAATAGTTAACACAATCCAGGATTAGTTATAACACCATGCATAGATATTCCCAGTAACCCAAAACAACAAATTTAGAACAGTTGTAGGAACAGTTGCAAAGCAAACATAACACATGCATATATGGAACCACCGTGGCCATTACAACTGCATGCAGGTTACACTGATAGCAACCGGCCATCAATGATAGTATTTCAACATGGAACATTAATAGAAACACATTTCAGTATTTGCTGAACAATAGGACATATGTCCCAACAGTAGGTTTGGTGTAAACATACCCATTGATTTGTGTGTTTAGATTATTGTTAAAGATATGGTGGGGGGAGAGATATCAATTAACAACTTGTATATCCTTGCAGTACTCACAACTTTAATGATCATTACTCTAATCATTAATCTACAGGCATTATTACAATACCCTATGGCCTTGGTTTGGGCAGTGGAATGTTAGTACACAGTGTATACTTCAACTGTCTTATAGCTAAATTCTACTTCTCTTACCTGGTAGATCTGTAGAGGGAATGTTTGTTAACACTACCTGACTGTTTCTACACATATTCCCATATTCCTAGTTAAAATTATGCACATACATCTCAGTCTCTTAATGCACAACATTTGGATAAAGCTTAACAACATGGGGGTACAAATAGGGACATATTTTGAATATTGCTCTTATAAACTTTTAGACAGCTGCTAGAGTAACATGATTTGTTTTAATATACATTTTCTGAAGGATTTGAAGTCTGACACTCAAATGTATGTTATTATTTGGTGACTACAATCCTGAGATCATCCCAGTGATTTGCCAGGAAAAAAAGAGGGACAGGCCAAAAGTATGAACCAAATATCTGGACATTCTGGGAAAATCTGTACAGTTGAGAGGTATGATTATGCATACAGCTTACTACCACTCCCAGGATTCGAATCATGGCTGTGTCTGCTAAAAGTACAACAATTTCTGTTTCATTAGAGTGAGCTATTTAGAAACTGCTGTCTGTTCTTTCAGTGTTAAGTCTCTCTTGGTTGTACAACCTGACCTTGTAATTACAACAGTCTTATACAGACATTCCTAGACATATTTTTATGTAGCACAGTGTGAGAAACAGTGGTTGACACAACAGTACTATTCTGATATCAGATCTTGGTGAATGCTATATGTCAGGCCATACAAAGCCAGAGTAAACACAACCAGTCCAGGATTTAAAACTTTATTGCCAGGCAGTTACAGTTTTCTTATGTGAAAGACCCATGGGGCAATATTTGTTAACACTACCTGACTGTTTCTACACATATTCCCAGATTCCTAGTTAAAATTATGCACATTACCTCTCGATCTCTTAATACACAAACTCTGGACAAAGCTTGTCAACATGGGGGTAAAAATAGGGACATATTATGAATATTGCTCTTATAAACTTAGAGAGTTGCTAGAATAACAGGATTTGTTTTAATATACATTTTCTGAAGGATTAGAAGTCTGAAACTCAAATGTATGTCATTATTTAGTGACTACAATTCTGAGATCATCCCAGTAATTTGCCATGGTGAAAGAGGAACAGGCCAAAAATATGAGCCAGTTATCTGAACATTCTGCGGAAATCTGTACATTTGAGAGGTATGCAGCTTACTACCACTCCCAGGATTTAAACCATTGTCGTGTGTGCTAAAAATACAACCATTTGTGTTTCATCAGAGAGAGCTACTTAGAAACTGCTGTTTGGTCTTTCAGTTTTTTCTAAGTCTCTCTTGGTTGTACAGTCTGACCTTGTACTTACAACAGTCTTATACAGACATTCCTACACATATTTTTTTATGTAGCACAGTGTGGGTAACAGTGGTTAACAAAACATCACTATTCAGAGAATGCAACACTAAATGCCATACAATACCAGAGTAAACACAACCAGTCCAGGATTTAGAACTTTATTGCCAGGCAGTTACAGTTTTATTTAAATATTACCTATATGGGACTATTACTGTCATATTGTCTGGTTTATTCAGTACAGCCCATACACAGTTTTTATACTGCCAGGTGACTTTCTACTACTTTATATTTATTTGGTATGACTACTACAAGCAGGATTGTTACTCACCAGCCTCGCGATGCAGCCTTTGCAACTTACTGGCATGGGCTTCCTTATTCCCAGCCCGCTCAGCTGCAGCTATAAAGGGAATGGAGAAGTATTTAGGCATACCTATTCATCACATACACAGGCTGGACTTTGGTAAACAGTTACTGATATGAATACTTACACACTGCTGAGACTTCACCCCTCTGCCTTGCTTCTTGGACCCACTCATCCAAGAGCTCCCTTTTCCTCTGCTTCAAGTCAGCATAGTGGTGCTGGACCTGCTCACTAGTCTGAGGGATACCAGTGGCACTGGTGAGATCATGAACGAGATGGTCCCAGGCTTCCGCTTTATATTGGGAGCCCTGGTACTGGCCCTGCAGCAGTCTCTCATCATGGTTATTTACCAGGAGTCCTACCATGACCTTGGACTCATGTATGCCCCAGCGCTGCACCCGGAAGTGCATACCCTCACCAACACCTGCCATACTGCCTACAGTGGGAAGCTGCAACCAGTTATGAGCTGTATTCCCACCTGAAAGGTTTAAATACGGCTGATTTCCCACCCTTTGCCGTGATTGGACAATTTTGAATATGCTGAGCTAAGCTAAGCTATGGGCAAACCTGCTTAGCTAAGGTTGGCAGTGCTTAAAGGGGTAGGTTCAGCACTGCTTACCAATGGACAAATCCACTTAGCCGGGCTACTCATTGCTTAGCAGTCATATTTACACAATGCTTACACCTGGTAAGCAGAGCTGTGCAATGCTTAGCATTGCTTATTTTTTTATTTTATAGACTATCTGCTGTATGGGATTGATTCATCATTCATTAGATATTATAAATTTGTTTACTATCCCTGACATCCCCCAATGTGCTTTCATCACATTTATTCATGTGTGACTATACTGTATGGGACACTTGTGTTTATATGGGGGTTTCACAACTTTATTAAACTGATACCTCACATCTGGACTTACTACAGTACTCTGGTTAACAAATATATGTTATTTAGTAGCTAATTATAAAAAAAAACGTTTATGGACTGCTTTCACATGTAAAATGCAAATTGGTTACAGTGGGATTGAGCCAGGAATGGCTGTTTAGAAAGCATACGCTCTAACCACTACATTATTACAGTACTACTTATGTTAGATGTCTCTTGCTATTTAACGTCTTGTGCTGTTTAAGCTGGACTAAGCGTAGCTAAGCAAAGGGCACACCCACGCAGCTACGCTTAAACTTTATTGCATGTATAAAAAACATTTATTTGTTGTGTTTTTTTATTTGTACCCTTCAGAATATCCATGCTAATGCTGAACCTGTTATTCTATCAACTTTCTGCTTTGTGGGGTGATTGTCCCTTATGGCTTTGTCAACATTCCTTACTCTGACGGGTTGGGAGGTGTGTGCTATGTGCTTATGCTAAATCTGATATTCTATCAACTTTTGCCTTGTTAGGGACTATTGCCCCTTATGGCTTTGACAAGATTTCTTACCCTGATGGGTTGGGGGTGTTATGAGCTTTCTTGCTCATTTTAAATTGCCGAATGGCAATTCTGGTGTGCAGGGGCATGTATATTGTGAGAGCACTGCTGTCAGATACACCCCCTGCACTCGTACACAGAACCGTGTCCGTTTTGCTGCATGGCAGCACGCCATTATGAGTATGCATGGCATGCTGCCGTGCTGCATGGAAATGGTCCCTTCCATGCAGGAATAAGATTTTCTTGCATGGAAGTTTACTGAATCCCGATATCAGTTTTATTTAACATTAATGATGGTCTTCCTTTGAACAAAGATACTCTTTTTTTTTACTATGGACAATACTTGCGATTGCCAGGAAAAGTTTTACAAGAAAATGGATTTCCACTGTTCCTCCACTCATTTAAGACTTCTTATCTTTTTTGAAAGAAACAGCATTTAAAGAAACAAAGGTCAAAGAATACATGACTTATCCCAAATCTTTCATCAACATTCCTTGGAAGAAAGTTATATATCTTATTGACACTCTACAAATGGATTCCACCTCTCTCGAATGAAAAATTGAAAGTTATCTTTATATTGTTCATCTATCTTTCAAGAAATGTAATATTTAGAGTTCCTTTTTTATTTCTTTTCAGGCCATTGTACATATTGTATATAGTTAAATTTGTTTATTCTTATGTCTACCAGTTATTATGCTTTAAGAATATATTACTCACTATCTCATTATCAGAAAATACAAAAAAAATCATTTGAGAAAAAAATAAATGTTTGTTTTATTGTATTTTGGTGCTTGTACATACATGAACAAACTGCTGAAGGGATCATTGGTGAAAATCACTAATTTTTGTATCAGTAAAGTACTTGTCCATACTTGGACAAAGTACTAAAAGGATCGCTTGGTGAATTCACTCATTCATGTGTCAGTGAAGTGCTTGTGCATACATGGACAGACTGCTGAAGTGATTGCTGGGGAAAATAATTTACTTAGTGTAATTTTAGTGCTTGTGCATACTTGGACAAACTATTGAATGGATCACTGTGAGAAATCATTCATTTATGTGTCAATGAAGTGCTTGTGCATATTTGGTTAGACTGCTGAAGTGATCGCTAGGAAAAATAATTTATATTAGTTTCATTTTAGTGTTTGTGCATACTTAAACAAACTATTGAAGGGTTCACTGGGAAAAACAATTCATTCTGGTGTATTTTTAATACTTGTGCATACCTGGACAAACTACTAAAGGAATTGTTGGGGTCATGTTCGTGGGTTGCAAAGCAGATAGCAGAGGTGCATCAGTCCTTTTAACAAAGGATGTGCATACCTCTCAACTGCACACATTTTTGCAGAATGTCCAGATTTTTGCCTCATATTTTTGGTCCATTTTTTATAAGATGTTTGGTTTTCTGGCAAATTAGTGGGAAATTATTAAAGACTGAAGTTAGAAAATAATGGCAGACATTTAAGTTTCAGATTGTATACCCTTCAGAAAATTCATGTTAATGCAAAATCTGCTATTCTACGAAGTCTCTAAGTTTGCAAGAGCAATATTTAAAAATTGTCCCAATTTTTGGGCCTTTGTCCCACTTTTATATATGGCTTTGTCCAGATTTCTTGCTCTAAGAGGTTGAGAGGTATGATATGGAGTAGATATTGGACTATGAATATCAAGAACGCTTTACTAGTATACTCTGATTTTCAAATTTTTTTCATTTACTCCTCATTATACTTAAGACATTGTGCATTAGCATAAATGGCCTCCATGAATAGCACCTTAGCTACACTCACTCGCAAACATCACTGGTACCCCTACTGCATTTGCCCAAATAGCTATGAAATGAATACCAGCCTAACATTAAAAGTGTTACATATTTTAAAATCACTTCAGTGCTTCTCTTTCTTTGGTTTTGATACACATTTCAGATTTAGGTGATTGTTAAGTCCTGGTATTAAGAGTCATTCAACCTTGTCTGCAAAGAAAATTCTTTGCAATTCAAGCATGCATTTAAATCCTTGCCCTATAAATCCAACTATACACAGTTAAGAATGTAAAACAAGAAATATTTAAAACATGCATAGTTCAAAGTATACCTAAAGAGGGCATTTTTCTTATTATTAGCTTACATGCGTGCATACATTTTTAATATTCAATTTATCTAGTGGTTCTCCTAATATTAAATGCAAAACATGTAGTACATCTTTTTGTGTATACCATGTTGTATGTATTACAGTTAATTATTGAGGTGCTGACTGGTGATAGTATTAATGCACAAAAAAGAGTTCATAGGTTCATAGGCATATACTAAGCTAATGAACACCGGGACATGCATCTGATGAGGGCTTAGTACAGTGGAACAATGACTTCCCTGGATCTAGATGCCTTAGCCTTGCTTATAAGCTAAGTGACATAGAATGGTTCTCTTACTACGTTAGACCCATGTTGACTGAAAACCAGGTTACTATCTACACAAGTCCCCAAATCCCTGCCTACTTTCTCTACTTTAAGGGTGTTTTATCATGAGGTAGTTTCCATGGGTGACTGACTTCCCAAAAGGTACTAGTATGCATTACTTGGCATTGAGTTTTAAGCCATGACTTTGGCACAAATCATTTGTCTGTGTTAGACCTTCCTGTAAGATGTTTGTATCTTCGGGCCGCGGGGGGTTGGTTCTATGATCACTTCTAGCTTACAATCATTTGCAAACTTGGTAAGCCAGGGGCCCTTGACATTGGCATTGACTTTCAAAAAATATATGCCAAAGAGGCGCAAACCCAGCACAGAGCCCTGGGTGACTCCACTTGTGTCTAGCCTCTTTATGGAGGTGGTCTCTCCAGTCCTAACTTCCTGGGCCCTGATTGTGAGCCAGCTAGCTATCCATTGAGTTACATAGGGGGTTATGCCTAATTCTGTGAGTTTGTTTACAATACCAAAGTGGAATGTTGTATCAAATGCCTTAGCTAGGTTAAGGTAGGCTGTATGCAACATTTTGCCCACAGCCATTGCCTTGGTGACCTTCTCTAAGACGTCAGCCAGGCTCAGTAGATGTAAACTGCCTTTGACAAAAACAGTTTGGGTTGGGTCCAGTGTGTGAAGAATTCCTATGTCATTGTTAATCATTTCCATGATAATTCTTTCCATAGTTTGCATATGAGACAAGTTAGACTAATGGGGACTGCAGTTTTCACAATCTGTTAATAGTCCACCCTTGTGCAGAGCAATGACCATAGCAATCTTCCATTCACGTCTCATGAAGCCTGTGCAGAGGTTTTGGTTAAATAGTAACACTAATGGCCTTGACAGAATATATTTCAAGCTATTTAGGAGGCATCCTGGGAATCACTGGGGCCCATCAAAGCTGCATTCTTAATCTTATAGAGTATATCTAAGATCTGCTTCTTACTGATAGTAGGAGAGGGTTACATTATATGGTATTTCCAGGGAGTAGCTGGGGGTGAGAGGGAGAGTAAAGTTGGAGATGAATTTGTCAGGCAGAATTTTTGCTATATCTCCCAGTTCCATGAACATGACTTCATTTACTAACAGTTTGGCACACTATTGTGTGCTGCCTTTGAGGGTTCAGACCTAGATAAATAAGGCCTTATGGTTGACCTTGGCTTGGGTTGCTATCTTTACCTCAGAATTTGCTTTGTTGGACTTAATTAGTCCTCTTAGTTGTCTTATTAATTTTATGGGAGAGTTTCTATCTGTTTTGGTTACAGTTTATAATTTTTGTAATTTTAGCTATAACTTTTTTCTTTTGTTGTACAACCTGTTTAATTTTGGATTCCACCAGGGTTATTTATTTTTTGAGTTAGTTTTGGGCTTACTTCTGGTAGGCGCAGAAGCCTCTGTGCACTCTCTGACATGATTGTACTGATCTTCTTTGAATAATTCCACATAGGATGCTGTGTTATCAGACGTTGTAGGGGCTTGAAATTTTGACAGGTTATCACTAACTAAAAGATAGTTTGCCTTGGTAGTTTCAGCTGTTACCAGGTTTCCTGAACTGATTCTTATTTTGGAGGAGAATGTTTTGTGGTCTGACCTTACCAGAGAAGACATGACATGGGGGGTTGCAGTCTTCTCCCATATTTGTGAGCACTTCTAGAATGTTTATATACTAACTGGTCCATGGTGTTTGTGTATAGCAATCTATGCACCAGCAAATTTGGGGTTGTGTAGGATTCTCAATTTATAGATGGATAATTAAAGTCCTCCATGAGTATGATTTTTGGCTGAATGATAAGTGTCCCCAATAGGTCTAAGTAGGAACTATAGGTTTTATGGCTCACAGAGGGTGACCTATAGCTTGCTAGGATATGGTATGGAACTTTGTTTATGGTTATCTGATAAAGGATGTTGAAATATCCTACAAGGAACTGGTTGCGAATATTGAGCTTAATGAATATTCTTAACTCTTTTCTGAATCCATTGATAGAATTATAGCTAAGGAACTGTCTGCGAATATTGAGCTTAATGAATATTCTAAACTCTTATCTGAATCCATTGATAGAATTATAGCTTTTGAAAAGGTTAATTGAGACCAAAAGGTGAAAACTTCATCGAGATGTTATGGATTTTAAAACTGGGAATGTATTCACTTGGCCAAGAGGTAATGCTGGCAACCATCAACACAGCCTATCACAAACCACCTATGCTACTCATCCTGTGCCCAAAAAAGTAGCTACTGAACTGATACAACATCCACCTCCTACTGTAGATGCCAATAATCTATCAGCACTAGTTCCACTGGATATTTCCATTCTCAATGTGGACTCTTTACCTATGTCAGAAGCGAAAAACAGAGAAGAGTTACACCATAGGCTATTCTCAAAGTAATACAACTTCACCTCCTCCTTTTGTTTAATTTATTTAGGTCCGTAGGTTCATAGGTGTTTACTAGGCTAATGACCACAAGGGCCTTTTTAAGCCTAGACATACATTCCAAATCTCTGACAAGTTCTGCTACCCTTGATAAGTGTAAGCAGGGGCTTGGGAGATGAAACATTTACAAGCAGGAGCCTGGGAGATGAACCATTTACAGTTTGCCTGTGTCCATTAGAGACATAGGTGCCAAGCCAGGGATACATTTCCTGTTAACCATTCAACTGTCCAAGTTACACTTGAATTGGGTTAGGGAGGAACTCTGTTTCACATGGATGGGGACTCTGTTCCAGAGATGGGGTAGTCTCTGGGATACATAGCCATCTCAACAGCAGGTCCTATTTATATCACAGGCAAGGTTTAAGTCTTTAGAATGGGCAATTCTGGTGCTGTTTTTTTGTGACTATACAGGATATCCATCAGAGTGGGGTATAACAATGTCCTGTATGCCAGGCATAGATTTCCCCTCAACAGCCTGTAGGAGACAGAATACAGGGATAGGGCCTTGAGGCAGTCTGCATAGGACATTTTACTTACACCCTGTATTATTTTTTAGTGAAGAACCTCTGTGGATGTTCCAACTGTTGGATATGCCTGGTTAGGGACATAACACAGGAGGCATTTTACTCAATGATAGGTCTGATGAATGTTGAGTACAGTGGCACAATGACTTCCTTGGACCTAGATGTCATACCTTTGTTTATAAGTTGCACAACATGCCATTCCTTTTCTTGCTGATTTCTTCATTTCACTATCTGAATTCCTTATGTTATTGCCAATATGGCCCATGTCATGCCTGACAAAGATTTGAAGACCAGTGTACTTATCCAGTTAACAATTGAAAATAAAATAAAATAAAACATATCTAACATCAATTATAAAAGAAGTTTATTATGCCTTGGTAAGTTTGACTGTAATACTAAAGCAGTTGTATATCTTATTCAGTGCATTTCTTGTGATGCATGTTGTGTAGGTAAGACTGAACGTCAATTGAAAAAACATATTTACGGGGACTGTCAAGACATTCAAAAATGTAATTGCAACAATGCTTTACACAAACATTCATTATTATTTAAGAATTTTAAGAAGTTTATGTTTTTTATTTGGGAGAAGGCAGATGACTCTGAACAAACAGGTCCATGGAAAGAGTATTTAAGTAAGCAGGAGCTTATTTGGCAGTTACGGCTGGATCCTTACACATTTCCTGGTATCGGTGATTATTATTCTATTGTATCTGTTTATATTCTCTCTCTCCAATTGTCTAATTTATAAAAAAGGTCTGTTTCCATGGATATGAACTTTCCTACTATCACTGTTACTGCCTTGGTGGATATGGACATTCTGAGGCAATGTAGAAATTGTCTCATGTTTACTGACAACCAGTTAATTCTCAAACAAACTGATATATGTGAGAGATGTATTTATACATCAAAGCTCTCACATAGAAGCACTCCTAATCCCAAAAAGGTTGTCAGTATTACACACACTGCACCCATCACATACAATTCAAAGCAAACACATAGACCCACATGTGGTGAGGCACTTAAATGTAACCTTCCTAAACCCCAAAGGCTTCCTACATGAAGTACACATAACAAGCAAAACCAAAGGGGAAAAAAAAGCACCAAAGAGGTCGGAACTAGAAGAAAAATGTATGCAAAACTACTCAGTGGACCACGCAGCTCTCTTTATTGAGGAATTAATGCTTAACAGTGTCACCATCTTTTTGTCTCCTTATACCAGGACTTTGTCAGATAACACATAACAAGCACCCTCAGTAACCCCAAATGCACTCTTTTTAAACAACACCACATCAACACATACAGCCACATCTCATGGAGCCTCTACTTCCAAACCCATAAGGAAAACCACCACGGAATCCAACACTGTAGTCACTGGATACTTAATTGAGAGACAGACTGATGTCCCACTCACCAGGATGAGTAAGGAGAAAGTCACAGTCAGTTACTTATCAGAAGCCGGGATCCACCACATTACACATGCACTCAGGTCATTGGACCACAAGTACCAGTATGACTCAATCATAGCTATGTGGGTATAAATGCCCTGAGACATACCTCCCTAGACTATAGGAAGAGAGACATCATGGAACTTTCTGAATATGTGTCACAGTCTGGTATGAGCCTAGCATTGAGCAGCATTCTTACCTTCTGCAAGGATGATGCACAATATTAACAAAAGATGACTGACTTTAATAATTGGCTTAGTTTCTGGTGTCATTGTAAGGGGGTGCAATATTTGTCAGCATGGAAGGAGGTGGTCAACAGAGCATGCTTTCTTGCCAAGGGTGGTCTGCACCTCTCTTCTCTAGGCTTTTTAATATATATATAATACATTGTCTTCACCCATAGTGCCTTTTTTAGGCAATGGCAAACTGAAAGAAATTCTAAAAGTGGTATTGCTCAATGCTAAGAGTCTAAACAAAAAACTCCACTCCCTAGAAGCTCTCTTTACCCTAGAGAATGCTGATGTCTGTGTGGTCACTGAGACATGGTTTAAAGCCATGGAGAGCACCACACAGACAGGAACTAAAGGTGAAGGTGTCTCACTTTACATCAGAAATAAATATACCTCAAGCCTGTTCAAATAGGACAATGCACTTGAGCTTCTCCATGTTCAAATCACCATAGACAAAATCCAATAGCACTTCCTTGCAAGCTATAGGTCCCCCTCCATGACCCAGGAAACCCATACCATGTATTTAAACTTATTGGAAACACTCACCATTCAACCCAATACCATATTCCTGGGCAACTTTAATTACCTCACTGTTAACTGGGAATCCTATAAGACATCAAACTTACATGCACAGAGATTCCTGCATTTTGTAAACACAAACTCCCTGGACAAGATTGCCAATACACCAACAAGGGGTGCAATCATACTACATCTGGTCCTCAGTAATATGGGACAGTGCTTGACATCTCTTAGTGTAATGTCTTCCCTGGTATGGTCAGCCCACAAAATGGTCTCCTTTGAAGTAAAAATAAAATCTGCAACTCCAGATAACCCTGCAGTATTCAGGAACTACTCTTAAGGCTAACTTCCTACTATTAAGTGATAACCTGGTAACATTTCAAGCCCCCCATAAACCATGCAAACACTGTTGCCTAAGCAGAACTGTTGACAGAAACCCTATATAAGCATGCAAATAGCTACATAGAGGCAGCTGTACCTACCAGGAAGAATTGCAGAACTAACACAAAAAACAAGCCACCCTGGTGGAATCACATCAACAGGTACAACAGAAGGAAGAAAATCATGGGAAAAATTAGGAGGTGCAGCACTCAGCAGGATAAACACACTCTCATCAAACTAAATCAGAGGACAAACAAAATCTACCAAAGCCAAATTTGAGGTAAATTTGGGCTTCCAGGCCAAGGACAGCCACAAGGCATTCTTTAGCTATGACTGCAACCTCAAAGGCAATACACAATTGTGTGCTGAGCTCATTGTAAATGAAGCCACTTATACTGAGCCAGAAGATATAGCAAACCTACTGGCTGACAAATTCAGCTCTAACTTTACCTCTCTTTCCCTTAGGAAATACCATCAAATAAAACTCCCCCTGCTATCACTAGGGAACAAGTCCTTAATGCTCTCTCTTATGCTAAGAACACTGCATCAACTGGCCCAGACAATATCCCAGGATGCCTTCTAAATAGCATGAAATATGATCTACAAGGACCTCTGGAATTGCTATTTAACTGTAGCCTCCAAACAAGCTTCATGCCTCATGAATGGAGAACAGCAACAGTCATCCCTCTGCACAAAGGTGAGCCATCTACAGACCTTGGAAACTATAGAGCCATAAGTCTCACTAGTTTCATATGCAAAGTCATAGAAATACCTAAATAATCAGGTGGGTTAGGCAACATGGTGTGCTGAATATGAACAGAGAGAGCTCAAGTCAATACAGTTTGAAAGTTTATTAAAATATTTAGTCTTTTCGATCTGTTGCTCTCAGGACTTCATCAGAATAAAATCAAGCACACAACCTCAAGTCCAAAACTAATAAATCAATTTGCAAGTACCACTGTGGTGTGATTTCAGAGATGGTATATATAATTAGTAGGGAGTGTGAAGGGTGCAGGGGAACTTGTCCCCTTTGTAAAATTTTTTTTTTCCAATACACTGTTTTGTCCATCAATGTTATTGGCTCAATATTTAGCTGTTCAGCATCCTGACCATGCATCAGTCGGTCAGCAATCCCCTTAAGTCAGTGTAATAACTGTCTCATGCTTACAAATGACCAATGATTGTTATTCATTAATTACATAGTCTGGGAGAGATGTAAACAGCTTTTCAAAATGGAGGCTAATCTTTGATCTCAGTCCTTTTTCAGTAACCAGTATAACGCATGCACACACACACACACACACACACACACACACACACACACACACACACACACACACACACACACACACACACACACACACACACACACACACACACACAGTGCATAGCACACCATCCTCCAACTTATAAGGAGTTGGGTAAGAAATCTCTACCTTAGTCTCCTACACTCACTATCTAGGTTGTACTACAAGACACAAATTCACACCACCTACTCCTGCATCCATTTCACATACCACCTCCAGGAATATGTAGCAAAGAGTACCTAAGCCCTTAAGGTCCACAAATCCTGCACTCACAATGGTTATGTTTACATAATAGGTGATTCCATAGGGAGACATTACAGATGCCATCTTCACTAGGCTAGGCAAGAACAGGGTGATGGTAAGCTGTCATTCTGGAACCAGGATCTGTGATGTAATATGGGACCTTAGGTCCCTCCATCCCAGTAAATAAAAGTAGGACCTGATGGTAGCTAACTTAGGGGTGAATGATCTTTGGCACTCTATTAAGAAGGGCATGGAGAAGTAGGACATGACTGAGCTTGCTATGCATATATCTGCAGCTGGGAAAATACTGGTCTTAACTAGTAGTGTGCTATTATCAAGAATGATTCCACAATTCAAAGATAAAATAATTGACTTTGACATTTGGCCAAGTAGCTGGTATCATTGTAGGGCGATCCAAGATGTGTCAACAAGAGAAGGTGTGTTCAAGAGGTCTTTCTGCTTCATTGGGGATAGCTTTCACCTATGTCAGCATGAATTTCACACACTGGTTAAACCTCTTGATGTCCCAGTAGTAGCTTTTAGGTAGAGCCCATTTTCTAGACATTTCAAGGTAGTAAATTCTAATTCAGATTATATCAAACTGGTTCTACTCAGCGCCAGGACTTTAAACAAAAAGATACCTAAACTCATGGTCTTCCTATCACTTGAAAACATGGTCATGGTTCCATTGTAGTGAGGGTGCTCCCCTATACCTGGGTTCAGCATTTATCATACTTTCAGACTCACTGGTGACTGCGGAGGAGTAGCAGCAGTTATCAGGGGGACCCCATTATCTCATAGCAAATTCCTCATTATCTGTACTTAGAACTGCTAGATATCCAAGTATTTTCAATAAATCTAAATATCTCATCATTCCTAGTTAGAAATCACCTTCCCTGTGTTCTCTTGGCCACAATAATTACCTAAATGCTTTACATAAAATTGCTGTCTGTCCCATCACTATTATCCAGGGTTATTTTAAGTATCTAACAATCTACTGGAAAATGTATGTCACCAAAGCTAAATATAACAAGTGACTCGTAGACTTTGCTAATACCAACTGTTTTGAACAAATTGTCATTTTTCTCACTAGGGGCACCAATATCATTGATAGTGTCCATGCAAGCATAGTTCATTCTTATACTTCATTCTGTGTCAGTACTTCCTTAATTAAATCTGACTGCAAATCCATTAACTTCTCCTATAAAACCAGTGGTACCCCACTGCATATATCACTGTCTTTATAGATTTCTTGAAAGCAAACCACATACAATTCATAGATGATAAATACATTTCAAAGTAACCCTCTATACTGACTCCATCATCAGAGCTGTTGCCCACACCTCTAGTTTCTATTCATAATCTAAACAGTTACACATGAAGTTTGCCCAATCAACGTTAAATATAGTAGGCAATTTAAGAACTAAACCTTAAAGCAGAATGCTTGCATCAATAAGTTACTTAACAAAAGATAGCAAATAATCAATTCTTGAAATAAACTTCTATCTCCCTACCTCAGAAAAGCATTCAAATAAGCTAGCAAAAATCTTAAAACTAAAATTAGAAAGTTGGTATGAAATCTGTATAGCCATTTTCATCAGCAGTAATGATAAATCTTTCTTCAACTTGGTCAAGCGGCTAAGGAGTATACCCAACTATGTTCTGACTGTCTACAATAGTCCTACTCACTCAGATCTCAAGGAAATATTCCATATCCTAGCAGATAAAGTTAGCGCCAACTGTTGTGAACCCACTCACTCAGTTATTCTCCCTAGCCCCCAATTCTCCCTCTGGTAGTTATCACAGACCAAATTCTATTAGCACTATCCAAAGCTAGAAAATCTCATTTCCAACAGACCTAATATAATGCTGGGATTGTTACTTACTAAAAAATATAATTTGACTGATCCTCTCCACAGGTTATGTACCTGACATTTAGTAGAGCACATGGGTGTTCCTACTGTTGATAAGGGGAAGTAGGGGGAATTGATGTCCCCCCCCCATTGTAGAAGGAAGTAGTAGACCACAAAAAACACAAAAAACTGACAAGCCAAAAAAGAGCCATAAAGAAGATAGAGTGGATTGTTTAGGAAAAGGAAGACATTATGTATTGTTACTATTATTTAAGAATCCCAAAATTTCCAGATAGAAAATATTCAAAAAGATTAAGAGAGAAATTAGAGGAAAGAAAAATACTTGCACAAGAAAAGCTATCAAAAGCTTCAACGGCAAATTTGTGTTCATTAATACAACAGATCCATGAAAAACATTATATAGACAAAGAAACTTTGGGCCGCTTGGAAAAAAAAAAACATGATAGAGGAAGTGCAAAAATATAAAGAACAGAACCCAGAGATTTTTAGAAAGTATAAAAAGAACCATGGACATGGGAAAGAGAAACAGATCTGATACAGTGTAATATTTATGCAAAGCAGTAAGCCAAACTAATCAATACAAAAAAGCAGCTCTAATGATGTTTAAAGAAAAATATATGCAAAGGCAGCCAGATATGGAAAATTTCACAATACAAAAAATAAGATCACAAAGGGGAAACGTAGAAGGGCAGATTAGTAAAGCAGAAGTTAAACAAGTAGAAGCTGAAGTTATGGAATACTTGTAAAGTGAAGGTTTACTATCAAAATGTGGAACGGCAGTTACATAAAACCTGGATGGTCAAAAGTATGGTTCCAAGTTTCCTTAACGCTGATCTGTAAATGTACAAATCCACTGTAGCGAATGCTAGTGTGCCTTCGCTCATATGAGGTAGATGTTCTGACTGGAGATCACACTACAGTGGGGATCGGGAAATTTACCCTTTTTCTTACTGTAGTGCAACTTTGAATTTGTATATATAATATGCAGTGGGTGAGGGGATACGGGGGGCTTGCTTGGTAAAAGATCACTGGAAGTGAAGGTAAGCTGGGTAATGTCAATAGTATCGAAGTGCGAATTATAGACATTACTGTTGTTGGCATTTTGATTACGTAACTTTTTCATTTACGACATTTATTTTGGAGTAAGCAATTACTCGCAGAACTGTGTTTCCTGATTTTGATAGTAAACTGTAAAGTGAAGGATTTAGTATAGAAAGTCTAACACATGTTATGTCACAGCATAATGGAACAATGATTCCCCAAAGTAAGGAGAAACAGTTGGAGTAGAAAACCCCTGAAGAAGAAATATGGGCTTGGAAAAGAAAAAGAGATTTAATATGGTGCAATATTTATGCAAATGAGAAAGCAAAACTAACCAATGCAAAAAAGCAGCACCAAAGATATTTGAAGAGAAATATAGGCAAAGGCATTTAGATATGGAACATTTAAAAAAATATTAAAGCAAAGGGGAAAGAAGAAAAGAGGATTAGTAATGGAGATGTTAAAGAAATAGAAACTGAAGTTATGGATTACTGCAAAGTAAAATATTTAGTGTAGAATATCCAACTCTGGTAACATCACAGCATGATGGAACAGTGAGTTGCCAAATTAAGGAGAAACAGGTGGAATGAGAAAGCATCTGATCACTTGCAAATGAGGATGTTGTGGAGCCTTCAACAGAAAATAAGTATAATAGTTCAATTGGAGTTATGCAGCAAGGGAAGGAGTAGGAAACAGCGGCAACTCTCATGTAGTCAATGTTGTGGAGTGATAGGCCAGTGAGCTTTCATTATGAAAGAGCAATGGATGATACAGGAAGCAGCTAAGGAGATTATGTCACAGGAAGATGTCCTGAAACTGTCTATAGAATGTTTGCAGGAAACAGAGAACAAAGAGTGTGCCCTCAGTTTAGAAGAAAATGATCTAAGAGAAGAGTTGCTTGTTTTAATAGAGATGGGTAGACATATTAAGATCAGTGAAATAAATAGATTACAGAAAGTAAACAGGGCCCAAAATGATAGAAGTCTGATAAAACAGATGAACACAGTAATCAAGACTATTAATAGAAATTCATGTGATATAACAGAAGCAAATACGACATATTACTGTGTAGCTAAATTAATAACAGATAAAGCAATAAGGGAAAGGAAGGGAAGGCAAAAATGCTATCATGGAAGCACAGAATAAAGAAAACTATAAAGCAATTAAGACAAGAAATGCCACTGTTAGAAGATTATAGAAGAGGGAACAAAGCAACAAAAATACCTAGAAAAATAAATGTGATAAAAGCAATGCGCAGTGTCAAAACAGACAAGGATCTATTGTACACTATTGCAAATAATAAACTAAACATATCAGCACAGGCAGAAAACCTTAGACGATATGCAGATAAATATAAAAGAAAAGTACAAAATAATCAATTCATTGATGACCCAAGAAAAGTTTTATAGAGAATTAGGAAACAAAGCATAATAATGTATCAAGACTGTTGCTTTGGGAATTGTGCAAACATTAGAATATCAAATTTGTTAAGAAGCACTGGAAACATGAGAATGATGAAATTTATGATCACCCATTACCAACAGTTCAGAAATCAGATGCTGGAAGACCAGATATAGTAGTCCGTGAAAAGAAGACAAACATAGCATTGATTAATGAAATTGTTTCACCCAGTGATTATAGTGTTTTACATACAGAATAACACAAAGTCATAAAATACTAGGATTTATAGGTTCATAGGTTCATAGGGAGGTACTAGGCTATTGGCCCTAGGGCCTATATAAGCCTAGCCAAATGGTACTCTGGCTTTTGCCACCAAAAAAAAATATTTTCCTGTGCCCCTGCCAAGCAGAGCCACAGAAGTGATCCCTGGGATGAATTTCCTATCCCCCATCCAATCATCAAAATTTTTCTTGAAGAGTGCTAATGAGGAGCTTTGTTTGATATAGATAGGTAGTTTGTTCCAGAGTATGGGAAGTCTCTGGGACAGGAATCTATCCCTCCAGCATGTTCTGTTTATTGTGGTGACAAGGTTTAGGTCCCTAGAGCGTGTAGCTCAGAGGGATTTCTTTACGTGGAGCATGTCCAACAGCTCTGGGTTTGACATAACTTTGTATGTTAGGCAGAAATTGCCTCTGAGTAGGCGATATGCGACAGAGTAAAGCTGGAGTTTTTTGAGACGGTCTGCGTAGGGCATCTGTTTGAGGCCGGTAATCCTCTTTGTGAGGTATTTCTATGACCTTTCCAGTTGTTGTAGATGTCTTGTGAGGTACATACCAAAAGGGGTGTTGTACTCTATAATGGGTCTAATGAATGATGAGTAGAGGGGAACAATGACCTCTTTTTTCCTGGATGAGAAACCTTTTGTGATGAGGTGTGCCATGTAGAAGGATTTCCTGACTACTGTGGCGATGTGATTATCAAAGGAGAGACTACTGTCCACCTGTGTCCCAAGGTCTCTTATCACACTTTCTGTGTTAGGTAAACTACTGCCTATGTGGTAGTTCATGGGTACAGAATTTTTACCAAAAGGGATGACAATGCACTTTTTGGCATTGAGCTTGAGGCCATGACTTTGATACTAGGCATCTGTCTCAGTGAGGTCCTTTTGTAGCATGTCCACATTATTAGGAGTTTTGATTATGGCTCCTAGTTTGCAGTCATCTGTGAACTTTATTAGCCAAAGACCTTCTGTGTTAGCCTGTAGTTCAGAGAAGTAGATACCAAACAGGAGAGGACCTAGGACTGAACCTTGTGGCACTCCACTTGTCACTGGTCTGAAGTTGGATTTAGAGTCTGCTACTTTCACAGTGTGGGTTCTGTCAGTGAGCCAGTTGGCAAACCATTTTGTGACATAGGGATTTATACCTAGTTTAGTGAGTTTATCTATAATTCTAGAGTGGGGCATGGTGTCAAAAGCCTTGGCGAGATCTAGATAGGCTGTGTGAACCACCTTACCCTCATCTACGGCTTTGGTGACCACTTCAAAGAAGTCTATCAGGTTTAGGAGACATGATCTGCCTTTTACAAACCTGAACTGGGTAGGGTCCAGAGTCTGAAGATTACCAATGTCATTGTTTATAAGTTCCATGATGATACGTTCTATAGCCTTGCAGACCAGGCTCGTCAGGCTAATGGGGCGGTAGTTCCTGGGGTCTGTGGTGGCTCCTCCTTTTTGGAGTGGGATAAGCATTGCTGTGCACCATTCAGTGGGCACAAAGCCTGAGGTGAGGCTATGATTGAACATGATACTTAGGTGGGGTACCAGTTTGTTCTGTAGTTCATGTAGAACGCAGCCTGAGATGTTGTCAGGTCCGATGGATGCTGTGTTCTTGGCTTTGGAGAGTGTGCTTTTTACTTGTGCAGCTGTGATTACAGGAACTTTGTATTCTTCCGGTATAGAGACGGGCCCTTTAGGGGATGAGAGGGGGTAAAGTTAGCACTGACCCTATCTGCCAGGATGTTGGCAATATCAGTTAAGCACTGCCATAAAGATTCTTTACTTTCCAACAACAAATCATTGTTGGAAAGTAAAGAATCTTTATGGCAGTTGAAGCTAAACACTTCTAGGGAACATGGTTTAAATGATTTTATTTCCATTAAGCCATTTTTGAAGATTAGACATAACCAAATTATTTGACATATCTAATTTTCAGGATTTGTTTTAAAAAATCATGCAGAATGCAATTTTAATAATTTCAAGTAGATTTAGTATGTTGCTTAATGAATGATTAGGAAGTATTTTGTTACAATGTAAAAAAAAATTTTTGGAGTATATTTTTTAAGAAGAATAGGCATTTGATAGATGTACTGTCATTTTAAAAGTTTGGGCGGGAAAATTGTGGGTGGGTGCTTGTGTAGTTACAAACAGTATCTGTTACTATTTAACCTGTCTGGAGACAATGTTTAAACAACTCTGAAGATGCCTTTGGATTACCTGGCAAAAACGCTTAGTTGTTTGAATTGCAAGTACTTTGGATTGCAATAAATGGTTATCTGCACTGGTTTCGGTAATTGTTTTTTATTTTTTATTTTTTTCTAAATATTAGAATATGTATGAGTGTGTCTGAGTGAACCTGCCAAGAAAGTGCTATGTCAGGGCTATTGTAACAGAAATGAAAAGCATTCTCCTGTGCAGATCATGCAGGAATAGTAATTGTGGATTTCTGAGTTGTACACAGATATGTATGTCAAAACTAATAAAGGTGATCCCAAACACTGGTGTGTGTCATCTCACTTGTACCTGAAAAATAGAAATGTGTACATCCTGCAGAATGTATTAACTGAGATGAACTGATTTAGCACTGTTTGTCTGCATACTTTAGAATGGACATGTCAAATAACTGAAAAAAAGCAACAGTCCATATTTCCATCATAATGTGTTTTACTTGTTTGTCTGCCAGCACTGTCCTGTGTTAACCTTTCAATTTCAGCTGTATGTAGCTGTGAATGTACTGAAAAATGTATAAGGCTAACAAGTGCAGACTTAAAACCTACACTGTGTACTCAGAAATCTAAATTGCAGTATGTAGTTGTAAAACAGTCAAATGTGCAATCCAGCTAATGTGCACATGCTTCACAAACAGTGACACCAATGTCTGTTGTGTATGCACAATTTGTATTGAAAATAGGAAACAAATAATGCAACATGTCATAATAAAAGTAGTGTGCACAAAAATATGTACTAGATAGAAATGTCATAAACAACACCAAATACTTCCCCGGTAGCTCAGTCAGATAAAAACTAAGCCTGTAGTTCAATTTTGCACACACACCACGGTTCGAATCCAGGGACCGTCACTAACATCTCAGTCTGGTTCTACACTTGTAAACTGCAATCTGAATAGAAAAAATAATGTACTGCAACACATGCATTTTCCATACAGGGCACACAGGTAAACAAATCTGAATAGAAATACTAGTATGACATGTATAACTATGAAATGTATACAATTGCTGTGTTGATCAGCCCCAGTCCTACAAATAGATGCAAGCTAGACATCCACACTCTGCAGCCTGGCCCAGACATGCCCCTCAAGTGTCATGCTGTCATGGATAGTTTCCCCAGTTGCCTAGAAACCTGCACACAGAGAATGTCACAGTAGATGTATGTGAAAGGCACAACACACACTTCAGGGCCTGCAGCTAATAAGTGAATCTGAAATATGTGTAGAAATAGCAATGTAATGTGCACACAGTTAATCTGCACAGGCCTACAGGTAAATAAACTGGTATAGAAACAGGTCTGATGTGTATAACTAAAATAAAGGTACAACTGCTCTGTTAATATCTACAGTTGTTGGTGTACTGAAGCCCCATGGCCCAGGTAGAGTGTAAGTGTGGTCAGAATGTAGAGTAGTGAATAGTAGTGTACTGACAAATATACTTGATAGCAATTGTCAATTGAATCTGTTCCCTTCCCCCACTACTTAACTTATCCAACCATCACACTGAAACCAGCATGTATGTTCCTAAACAAACCTCTACTGCTGGGACTGTTGTTCAATTGGGTTTATCATTGTTTAAACTGTGTGCATACTAATATTCCCTGTTGAATAATCATTTTATTGCCTGCCTGACATACCACTAACTGACATGCTGTTGCAAGCCTGAATGCCATTCCATATATATACATGGGTTCTGTTTGCTATGGCACTGTTAAAATTGCACTGTTTTGGGTAAATGGGAATATCCATGCATGCTATGTTGACTAATGTAATGTGTTATGCATGGCTAGCCAATATTCATTGTTAATTTCCACACCACAGCACATATGGGAAGGGAAGCTGCGGTGGTGCAGCGGTAGTGTTGTCATCTCACAGCAAGAGGTTCTCCCGTTCAATTCTTGTCTGGAGCGCCTACTGTGTGGAGTCTGCATGTCCTCGGTGTGGTTGACTGGTGTTCGAAAGACATGCATGAATGGGAATACCTTTGTTGAAGGTTGGGCATTGAGCTGGCACCTTGGCACTGTAAAAATCTACTGCCAATCATTAGCAGACTAGAGTTCTGCTGTGGCGACCCCTAACCGGGAAAAGAAGAACAACAAGCACATATGGGAAGGCGGATCTGCCTCTCACACCCCACCTGGCTGAGGCACTGGGTCCCAGCACATCTGGGACCCAACCCAGACCTCCCTCATCTGCTGGTCCTGCACCACCCTTGGGTGGAACTGCTGCAAGGGATGGGGCTTGCCCCCCCCTGCAAGTGGGCATGATGAGGACACAATGAGGATGTTGTCAGCCAGGACGAGGTCTGTGGCATGGTGTGCAGTTTCCTCCAGACAGAGCTGGATGACCACCTGTGTTAGGTAGAGGGCAGGCTGTCACAGGTAGAGGGGCAGGTCCTCCAGCCCTGCTCCTAGCACAGCCACCTTTGGGGCTGTCAAGAAGTAGTGATGATCCCCATTGGGTGGGGACATCAGTGCCACTACTATCATCTGGAGGGCTCATGAGCCTTGGACTCCCAACCACCTGTTAAGGTGTTTACCCCCAATTTGTCATACACTGCCCCTGTCTGCTGTCTGCAAATGCAATCTCTCCTACCAAAACTCCCTCACCACACTTACCAACTTAACATCATACTCTCACCTTTAAAAAAAGGGCATCTGTCCCACAAAAAAATCACATCCCATACATAGCTCTGCATTTCACCCAGAGACATGTACCCATCACACAATCTAACCCTACCAATGATCTGTATTGTATGATGCCCACACACCTCCTTGTAGGGTGGGAGGCTCCAAATTCTAAATTGCCCACATTGAAAGCAGCTGCTGCTGCCAAAGAAATGCAGAGCTATGGTCCTTTCCTGCACCCACCCTGCAATTCCCTACTTGTTTGTCCCCCTGCTTGCCCCAATTTCACCACTTTCCTATCTCCCTTTTTTTCTTTTCTTTTCTTTATTTGAAATTAGCGCAGGTTTAAGCAGCCGTAAAGCAGCCGTAAGTGGGCGTAAGCTAAGCTCACGTAAGCATCTCTTAGCTCCATGCAAACCCGCTTACAACTGCTTTAAAGTGCCTTAATCACTCTGTCTCCAACAGCCACTACTCTGCCCAGCAACAAAATAAGCAGCCCTTGAAAGTCTCAAAAACAAAACTCAGCACACTATAGCCAAAGTGATCTGCCACAAAGCCATTTCAGATGTAAATAAATCAGATGTTTTCTCAAACATATCATCCAGCACAGTCATTCAACAGTAGGGGAAATATTATATATATATATATATATATATATATATATATATATATATATATATATATTATTTTACATTTGTTTACCGGGAAAGTCCGACTGGACACAGGTCCATTTTCAGCGGTGGCCCGAGGAGAAAAGCTCCACAATACAATACAGTACATGAGAGAAAAAAAAATAGAGCATACTTATAGCAAACATACACAATATGTTAGAGATTAACAATTCTTATAGTAGACAATCATTGCAGCACATAACTTAAAACAGCATTTGTATTATTTTTACAATATAAGTTTTGACAAGTAAATATCAACGGGTTCATAAGCTTTCAGGGGAACTGTTTATACTTAGCTATACACAGAAACATTCTCTTAGTTTGGGTTAGACTGGTGAGTGGCATGAACATAGCTAGTCACTTAAACAGTGGTTTTTCAGGAGTTTTTTGAAATGAATAAAGGATATGGTAGAAGTTATTTGGCTTGGTAGTGTGTTCCAGGTTTTAGCAATGATGCTGACAAAGAGGGATTTACCAGCATCATTTCTATGTTGGATGAAAGTTATGAGGTTCTGGTTACTAGATCTTAAGGCTCTAGAGGGAATGTGGGGCTGAATTAGATGCTGAAGTGCTGGAGTTTTCTCAGGAAGGTAGTAGAGTTTGTGCGCTATAGAAAGTTGATTGAGTAGAAGTATATGAAGCAACTCAAGCCAGTTAATCTCCTTAAGGGATAGACAGTGGTGAGACCTATATGAGGCTTCAGTAGCAAACTTAGCAATCTTGTTGTAGCAAGATTCCATTTTATTTAGATTGGTTTGGTGGAGATTAGTCAAGATGGGGGAGGCAAGGAGTAGGGTGGATGACAAATTGTAGAAGGATACAATGTTAAGGATATGACATCACAGGAAGACAGGTTCAGTCAGGGTATATAAATAGATCATTCTTTGTTTTTGTTATCACTGATGAAGGCATTGTGCCAAAACCAGTTTGAATTATTGGGTTTTCTAAATAAAGTACTTATTAGGTGCATCTGTTCTGGTGCTGGCCTCTTTTTTGTATTCTGCATTCATTGTTTGGCTGGTTGCACCTGCCGTACTTGCAAGCTAATTTTTGTCTCATTGTATAGAAGATGAGTCCTTGTGATGGTTGCTTTGGTGCATTTATATATATATATATATATATATATATATATATATATATATATATATATATATATATCTGTAAAACACAAAAAATAAATATATGACCAAAGGCACTATTAATGGAGGTGAGGGGCCCAAAATAAGTACCTCTTGTAATTACTGATATCATTCCCTCCTCCACAGCTGAACAGATCTGGCTTGCAACACAATAACCAACACTTACAAGTCTCATACCCAGGACCCTACACAACATAGTCAAAACAAGTTAACAGTAATACATCTCAGCTGCACGATGTCAGGATGATATCAATAACATATCATGCAGAACAGTCTGTCTACCATAGGGAATGTACAATGTGGGAGCAGTAAACATTCCAATGATACATACACATGCACGCACACACACACACACACACACACACACACACACACACACATATATATATATATATATATATATATATATATA